>NW_021703765.1:25377576-25603091 GCF_005190385.1 Monodon monoceros
TCTTTCTTTCTTTCTTTCTTTCTTTCTTTCTTTCTTTCTTTCTTTCTCTCCCTCCTTCTCCTCCTCCTCCTCTTCCTCCTCTCCTTCTTCTTCACTATATTTTTAGTTAGGATAGATTAAGAAATGTTGCACTAACAAATAAAAACCTGATATCTCACTTGGCCAGTGGATTAATATTATGAACGTTTAATTCTTGATCATATCACAGTCCACAGTGGAACAGGAGAAAGTTTCCTTCTATGCTGTGGCTCTAACAACCCTGAGATCTTTGGAGATCTCCATTGGCTTCAGTCTATCCATCCAGCTACCAAAGGGAAAAAAAGATCAAACAGAAAATCCCCTGTCTCTTAACTGCCTTGACCTGAAAATGAAATTCAGTTCCATTGGCTAGAACTCAATTACACAGTCCCACCTAACTGTAGGGAACACTGAGAAATGTAGACATGTTGTGTACCTAGGAAGGATCAAACTAGGTATTGCTGAACACTAATGATCAATACCACACCTGATCACTTCTATCTTCCAGCTGATTCTCATTTTATCTATTACATAGAATTTATTTTTAGAATTTATCAATGCTTTTTAGGACTATGGCATACCATTCATCTTAGGTTTTTTTCGTTGACCGCTTAGTTTAGCTTGGTCAATTCTTATAACTTTTTGTTTTTTACCAATCTGTTGCTGGAGTACATCTTCAAATAACTTTCTCCAAAAGGATTCTAGAAAATTATCTATACATAAGTTTCTTGAGGGCAGGGCCTCTGTCATGTTTATTGTTGTATGTCTATTGCCTAAAATAATGCCAAAATAGATACTCAGTAAATATTTGTTGACTGACTAGGCAAAAGCTTTCTGAGTCTTTTGTACATTTAAAAATATTTCTTAAAAAGAGTTTTGTTTAGAAAATGTTAGTTTTGCCTTTGTTTTTAAAATCTTTATCTTGCCCTCACCATTAATAGGTGGTTTGATTGGCTATACAATACTAGGCTCCAAATTATTTTCTTTCAAAACCTTGAAAGAAGCACATAATTGTCTTCTAAATTTAGTGGTAATCAGTTTCTCATTTCTTTATAGATAACATTCTCCCTCCCTTGAATCTCTTAGAATCTTCTTTTAATAGGATTTGAAATTTAAGATTTATGATTTAATAAGCTTTGAAATTTCATGAAGGTGGGTCCATGTTTTTCTTAAGCATTTAAACTATTAAGTATCTAGTAAGTCTTCTCAGTCTGAACATTCATGTACTTTTCATCTCTGAAATTTTTGATTTTTGTTTTTAATTCCTATCCTGCATTTCTGTCTTTATGAAACTCACTTTTCCTATGTTTTCTTTGTCTCATACTTTCTGCCTCTATGGTATTTTTTTTCTATATTCTTGAATATTCTTGAAACTTTATCTTCCACTAAACCCTTTTGGAGGGCTATCATGTTTTAACTTTAAGAATTCATTCTTTTCCTCTGATTCTTCCTTTTGTATAGAAATTTCTGTGTGGGTGGGTGGGTGGGAGACTCTGTTTAAATGCCTTTCAAATCACTTTCATTATCACTAATTGGTCTTTTTCTACTGAATTGTCTCATTTTCTCCTGAAGTCAGTCTTACTGATTTTTCATTTTAATCTTCCCTCTCCATGTTGCTGGTTTTCATCATGTCCAGGTTGCCTGTTTATATTTAATAATAATGAACTTGAGTGACTACTTGCATAATGGTGTGGGGAGAAATATCTAACTAGAAGCTCTATGTACTTGGAAAAGTATGTAATGCAGCAGCTCAGCTGTAGACCCAACTACTAAGGAATCAGTCATCAAGCTAACAGCCTCCCCAATGTCAAAATAAGAATGGCCCTACACTAGAGCAGCACTATGCACATTAGAAGCCTTAGCTCTCCTCAAGTATTTTAATTTCCTAAGAGGAAAGTACTTTCAGTCTTGCCCAGGGGCGAATGCAGACTGTTCGCTATATTGTTCAAGTAGTTTGGGAGTCAGGCTGGGAAAGTTGACTACTTCATAAATAGATCATCAGTCAATCCACCTGTTTTCAGCCCCAATTTTCCTTCTGGATCTCTGGTGTACCTCTGAATCAAGAGCTTTCGTGAAATTTTCAGGACAGTAACTTCCACTTCCGTGCAACCCTTTCATGGTTCGTTCTTGGCTACAGCTTTATCCACTGAGTGTCATTCATTGATATGCTTCCTTCTATTTTTTGTCTTCCAGAGATTGTTGAAATTTCTTATGTTCCTCTGTATCTTTACTGTTAGAAATGTATGTCACCTTTTTATTCCTTTATAATTTAATGGAGTTTAGGAAATAGTGAAGAGAAATACATGTGCTTTACATGCCATCTTGAACTAGTAGAAATGCATATATATTTAAAAGCTCCCAGGTGATTCTGATGATCTGCTAAATTTGGGAGACACTGTTCCAAACTATCTTTTATTCTCACTTTCCCTTCATTTTAAGCACTGAGCACTTAATGCTTTGTAACTCCTTGCATTCTATGGCTCATTTTTCTTACTGGTTGATGATTTTCATCAGAGCAGGATATCTGATTACTACTTGTGCTTAGCCTACTGCATCTTACCCTAGCCCTTGTACAATGTAAAGTACATCTTATAAGCTCAATAAATTCTCCTTGAGTAAAAGAATGAAAAATGAATGAATGAGGGAAGGAATGATATACATTTGAGTAACTGGTTTCTCTAGTCTTTTTATGCTGCTTTCATTTACTCAGATTTTTAAAAATAGAACTAGTCAACTATATGTAGCCATTCAGGATTAATTCCCTTTAAAAATAGATACAGTGACTTATTTTTATTTTTTAAAGAAACTTTCTATTTCCAAGAACCCTATTTCCAGAAACACTTCACAATGCACAAGGCTTCAGCTTGCAAATGGTTTTATTTGAGTCTCATACCAGGAATAGCTTGTATGAATCCATAAACATGAATGAGGCTCATCTTGTGGGATTTTCCTATTTTGGTCCAATGCTTACCTCAAATAGAATCCATTTGGGTGAATACTGCTGCCATAAACTCATTTAAACTCAAGGTAGCCACTGTAAATAGCAGGATTAAAAGCAAACCTACCTCAGCCATCATTGATTCATATCTCAGACATAAACAATAAAATAAATGTCTATTAAAATAGATTAGGATAAAAATGTTAAAAACCAATAATCCATTTTTATTCCTCATGGTGAATCTAAATATTTAATAAATAACATGTTTAATCCTTATCTTAATGAGCTATTTTTTAATTAATGCAGAAATAGAAATGCTAAAATTTAAAAATAGGCATGGAAAGAGAGTAGCCAACACATTTATTGAAGAATTATTCTAAGATCTGACTTGCGAAATTTTTTTCTTTATCACATACCTGCTATTTTTCATTGAGTTAGTAAAAGGTTTTAGTCAGTTTATATAGTGACTATTTTCTTCAATCAGCAAGTGTTTTTGTTTTTCACAAATGATTCGGGTACTGTGCATAGCATTTAAGTCATCCAGAACGATGGGGATGCAATCAGAAAAATCCAGAATGTGGAAAGTTCTACAGGACAAATGACCCCATCCTCTCAACAAATAAATTGCTTTTCTAACTTGGTTTTAGAAGAAGTACTTGGGCTGTTCTGGGGAGGATAAACTGTAGAGAGGAAAGGGGGAAACACAGAGACCTGTTAGGAGCTATTGCAGTACTCCATGCAAGAGATGATGGTGAGTTGGATCGGGGTTTTAGTGGTAGAGAAAGCCAGATTTGGATATATGTATGTTGAAGTTCAAGTCAAAAGAAGGTGTTGATGGATTGTGTATAGAGTATGAGAGAAAGAGCTAGAAGAATGGAGTTGCCATTATCTGAAATGGGATGCAGGAGAAGCAGGTTTCAGAAGGAAATCAGGAGTTCAGTTTGGGGCAAGGTAAATTTGAGATATGTATTAGATCTAAGTGGTGGTCAGCTGGAAATATCAGCCAAGAGTTCATGGGTGAGTTCTGGGTAGGAGATATAAACGTGGGAGTCTTCAGAGTATATAAATGTTTTAAAGCTATTAGAATAAATTAGATCACCAACGGAGTAGATAGAGATCTCTTCCTTCAAAAATACTGTGGAAAGAACAACCCCAAAATTTAGTGACTTAAAACAATCATTTATTCTCATGGATCTGTGGTTGGGTGAGTGTTTGCTGATCTAGGCTGGGCTAGACTGGGGTGATTTGGTTCTGCTCCAAATGGCTCTCATCCTTCTCCTAGAACTAGTGGACTAGGTTTTGTTGTTGCTGTTGTTTTTCATGGCAATGTCAGAAGCATAAGAAGGAAAGGAGAAATATATAAGGCCTTTTGAGGTCTAGGGTTAGACCTAAGGAAAGGAGAAATATATAAGGCCTTTTGAGGTCTAGGGTTAGACCTAAGGAAAGGAGAAATATATAAGGCCTTTTGAGGTCTAGGGTTAGACCTAAGGAAAGGAGAAATATACAAGGCCTTTTGAGATCTAGGGTTAAACCTAAGGAAAGGAGAAATATATAAGGCCTTTTGAGGTCTAGGGTTAGAGCTGGCACAGCATTACTTCTGCCTCATTCTATTGGCCAAAGCAAGTCACATAGTTGAACCCAAAGTCAAGGACCAGCAAAATGGGAAGACAAAGGCATTGATACAGGAAAGGGTAAAAAATAGAGTTCATTATTGCAGTCTCTCACAAGTCCAAGGACTGACTCCATCTTGAGCCATCTTAACTTTAAAAGATAAGCTTGAATTCTGTATCTACCCTGCTCCCCACATTTGATCAGTGGCCAAATGTATTACCTAGACGTAATCTTAACCACTGCTCCCCCTTGCCTAAAGGAACTTCATTGAAGGCATCCATTCTTTGATTCTTGTCAACGGAATAAAAACATGGACTCTATATTACTAGTTACAAAGAAAGTCTGAAGCAAGATGGTCCAGGGTGCCAACTTGTGCCATCTAACAGTCTGAAGAGAAAAAAGCAAAACAAAACTCGAAGAAGAAAATGATAAGGAGACATTTGTGTCTAAAACTGGAAAAACACTCACCCTCAGTAGAATTGTCTGATAGGATATCTAACATGGACGCATGAAAACGTATCATACAGACATCAGAAGCTCAGCACCAAGTAGCAAGCTCTAATTTTAAATAGGCCATAGCCAGTAATTTTTTTCAAGCCACTAATATGCAGAATATTTTATGCATTACCCAGTTCTTTGTTTGGGGATGGATTTTTTTTTAACTGAGACAACTATTTTATAAATACATTTTCAAATTCTAGAATTTGAATTTTTTTGGAAGTACAGAGATCAGAGGAACAATTCTTTTTAAGGATATAATCTGCTGCTACTAGCTTAGGCTACAAGTCTGGATTTTTGAAAAGTAATGAATCAGATAACATGGTAGAAGTACTTGTACACTATTTATATTTTAAGCTGCTTTTGCTAGATCTAGAGATTTTGGGGGCTGAAGGAGCCCTAGAGATCATAATTGCCTAATTTTATAGATGATGTAACAGAGGCCCACAGAGGTTAACCTGATTCTTTTGACAATAAAAGAATCAGATCGTGTGAGCTGTAACCCAGTGGCTGGTGACAGAAAGGGGTGACTATGAGATGCTTTTCTCTCACCTCCGCTCCATCCATCCCCATAATCTCCAGTCATCCCTCTTTATCCCCTCTTCAGTAAGTATAAATCTAGTAAAAACTGTAAGTCACTGCTCAACCAAAGCTTCCAAACAAGGCCCCCAGGTACCCCCTCTTGCCACCCAGCCCAGTGTAGAAATTCTGGAATTGTCACTGTCCACTTACAAGAACAACCTTCCTTCTCTGTCTTTAGTATCTAGGGTTTTGTGGGCCTTGAAAAGCCAGAGGATTTGTTGGCATCCTGTTGTTTCTTTTATTCCCTTTACTTTGTCCTCCTGTGTTTCTCCCTACCTGATTTGCACTTAGGGCCAGTTTTGGAGATAGTGTTTATGTACATCTGTGGGAAGCGATACATCTCTTCTTCCCTGTAGGCACTAACTAGTTGGCCTATTTAAGCTTAATTTCTTCTTGGGAGTTTAACTAATTATTCTTTTTTTTGGCTAATGTCTCTTCCAGCAGCTGCAACACACAGGCTTCCAAAGTCCTTTCTGGGTCTAATGTGCGGCTTTTCCCCTTTTTTTAGGGGAAACTGAGAAGTTCAGGAGATGATTACTTTGTATATTTGCTCTCAAAAAATATGTAACATGATTGGACTCAGCCTCTTAGTGCTGCTGTCAAAGATAAATAAAGCTGGACATCAGTTAGAGTGGTAAGACAGATTTTAATCAGTAATATACTCTTGCAATTTCGATTTGTACAGAAGTGACTGGGCATTTTAAAGGGAGAATGAGGGAGTAGAAAGGGAGGTGAGCAGGGGCTCAGTAGAGTTGGGGAAGCGGAAAAATTACCAAGGGGTGGTCAGTGTAAATGCTGTGTCTATTAGCTGCAATTATCAAAATTAGTATTCTTCCTTCATACAGAGACTGGGAGACAGAGGCCCTATCCTTCCTGGTGATTACATTTTAAAGGAATGGCTTTCAGGTCCTTGAGAAAGACACCCGTGAACTGTAGGAGCTACATATATATCTCAAAGGGATAGAGGGAAGATTCACAATTGTAAATATATTTTAATAAATGCTCTAAGAAAGGATGGTCAGGGGCCTATTTTCAGGAGTTGAGTAGAACAAACAGTACATTCTTTGGGGAGCCTTGAGCTTTTTAGGCAGGCACTTTAAGGGGGTCTAGGGTCATCCTAGGGATGACTTGAGCTGTTAGAAACTATGTTAAAGTCTTTTAACATGGGGGTAGGGGAGTGGATGAAATCATTTGTGTTGAGAATCTGTAGTTTTTACAAGCCAAGGTTGAAGTATGGTCGAGATGAGGGCTCAGAGGGCCTGCTAGAGTTTGATCAAGGAGAGAATGTTTCTCACTGAGTAATTTTAAGACATGTTGTATGGTCAGGCCACTCAACATGGCTGTTCTCTTGCTCTCTGTACATCCCCTACTTGACCAGTACCAGCTTCACCTATACCCTGCTTACATGACTGACCTTGATCTTCCTACATACTTGCCCCTTCCCCAGCTAGTGACTGTGCCTCACTGCCCCCCTATAACTGGTAATCTTCATGCTCCCCCACCCCGACCCCAAGAGCAAAAACTGCCACCATGTCCTGCCTGCCATGGGGTGTCGCTCCAGGATCTTGCTTCCGACATGTAGATCCTCCCCCCATACACACCCCCCATCCATTAAATCATGTCTCTGTTGCTGACTCCGGGCTCTTCCTTTGGTCTTGAACCTGGACAACTACAGCCTTACAGGACTATGGGGTACAGCCCAACACATGTTATTTTAGTTTAATTTTTTTTTTTTTTTTTTTCGCGTACTCGGGCCTCTCACTGTTGTGGCCTCTCCCGTTGCGGAGCACAGGCTCCAGACGCGCAGGCTCAGCGGCCATGGCTCACGGGCCCAGCCGCTCCGCGGCATGTGGGATCTTCCCGGACCGGGGCACGAACCCGCGTCCCCTGCATCGGCAGGCGGACTCTCAACCACTGCGCCACCAGGGAAGCCCTAGTTTAATTTTTAAAAAAACTTTATTTGCCAAAGCCTTCCTTTTTTCCATCTGTAAAATAGGAATTACTTATTAACATCTCATACAGCGCTTAGGAGCATCTAATGCAGCGCTGTCCAATAGAAGTATTGGACAAGACTCACATGCTATTATCAATAACCTCATAGACACAGTTTTAAAAAAGTATATAGAAATAAACAGTAAAAATTAATGTTAGTAATTATTTTATTTACCTAATATATTCAAAATATTTCAACTTGTAATCAACATTTTAAAATTATTGGGAGATTTTATTTACGTTCTTGTTTTCGTCCTATGTATTTTACATTTACAACACCTCAGTTCGGGCCAGCCACAATTCAAGGGTTCAGTACTTCTGGCTGCTGCATTGGACAGCGCAGCTCTACAGGCCTTGCTGATGTGAGCGTGGGGCGGGTCTTAGTCAGATGGGAGCGGAGCTTCTCAGAACGCGTTTTGGGCCTCGTCGGCTGCCGTAAGAAGCGCCGGCCGTGGTGGCGCCACGTTCCCTGTCGCGGAGGGAAGGGGATCGGTTGGGCCTCGGGGCGGTTGGCCATGGCCTTTACGCTGTACTCGCTGCTGCAGGCGGCCCTGCTGTGCGTCAATGCCATTGCCGTGCTGCACGAGGAGCGATTCCTCAAGAACAGTGAGTGGGGCCGCGGGGGCGGGCCGAGGGGGCGGCAGCGAGCTCCGGGGGCGCGGACCCGAGTCGGGCCGCGTGAGTGGACCATTTGGGCCGGGACAGACGGGCGGCCGAGGGCTCGCCTCTTGGGGCCCTTCCTTGGGTGGGGAAGCCGAGCCACTTTTGTCTCACCAGTGGAGTGAAGATTGTTCAGTGGGGTGAAGATTGTTCAACAGACGCCCACTGTGTGTCGGACCCTGCGTGTCGGGATGGGGGAAGGCGGGGATGAGCCAGGAAACGCCCCTGTTTGCGTCCAGTTTAGGTTAGGAATTTAGTACCCTTCTCTGTGACCGCTTTTAATTGTCAAAAACCTGGGGTGTGAGTTTTCAGTGAAAGAGGGAGGGGCGTGGTTCATTTTGGAGCGTAGGTAATCAGAATGAACTGATGGAAGGCCATAGGGGTTCCTGGGCTTTGGGGATAAGAGGAAAGGGGACGTGTTGAGGTTATCACGACATACGGTCATCCATGTTCCAAGAAAAGTTTATTCAGCACAGTTTATTGGGTGCCTAGGATGTGCCAGGCTAGAATCTGAGAATACAGAGAAGACAAGTTATGCCTACCGGGATCTCACAATCCAGCGACCTCTGCCACCTGGGCAGACTGCTTTTTTCTGCATGAGGCACAATTAAGGCAGGATACTGCGTGATGTGCATCACTTGTCACAGCGTACCAAATATGTCTGTGTAGATCACTGAAACTCAAACCCATGAGCAAGATTTATTGGTTTCATTTTTTCCTTCAGGAGAGATTTATTGAGCACATATTATGTGCCAGCCGAAACTGAGGTTAAAACAGTTGCCCTGCCCTCCTAATGAAAGTTAATCTAAATAAAAACTGAACAAGTACCAATAACAAGTATGCAGAATGTTACAAAACAGAAGTGCTGGGAGATACTAGCTTGTGAATCTTTGAAAGTTTGGAGGAAGTGTGTCTAACCCGAAATCAGATAAGTCAGTAAACATTAACTAGGTGAAGGGTCAGGAGGTGATGAGTAAGAGCTGCTGTGAAAATTGGTGTGGAAAACAGGGCAGTAACATGACTTGATTTGTGTTATTTGCTGGTTACTGTGTGGAGAACAAACAGATCAGAAGTGTAGAAGAGTGGATGTGGAAAGCACCATTCCAAATAGGGCAAGTAGAGATGGTGGGTATAATATAAGTTGAATGGGTATAATAACAATAATGATACCTAACACTTAACACTTACCATGTGCCAGGATCTGTATCTAGTGCTTTCTACATATTAACTTGTGTAACCCTCACAACAACCCTATGAGACAAATACTGTTTTCATTCCTGCTTTACAGATGGGGACCAGAAACACAAAAGAGTTTGTAGCTTTCCTAAGATCACACAGCTAGAGAGCAGCAGAGTTAGGGTTCAGTTCAGGCAGTCTGACTCACGTTCATCTCTTCACCACTGTGCTATCCAGAAAAGTAGAAGGAATCACATTGTGGGTTGAATTGTATGCCCCTAAAAGATATATTAAAGTCCTAACCCTTGTTTCCTTTTTTGGAAATAACGTCTTTGCAGGTGAAATTAAGTTAAGATGAGGTCACACTGGAAAAGGATGGACCCTACGTGCAATGAGGTGTCCCTATGGGGAGAGAGAGATACAGAGACATACAGACACAGGGGGAAGAAGGCCATGTGACAACAGAGGCAGAGATGAGTGGTGCATCTGCAATCCAGAGAATGCCAAGGATTGCCAGTAACTACCAGAAGCTAGGAGAGAGGCATAGACATTATCCCAAGAGCCCCGAAAAGGAACCAACTCTGCCAACACCTTGGTTTTGGACTTCTGGCCTCCAGAACTGTGAAAAAATAAACTTTCATTGTGTTAAGCCACATAGTTTGTGGCACTTTGATATAATAGCCCTAGGAAACTAGTACAAATCAGAAGATATTTTAAACATAGAAAAGATAGAATTTACTGTTTGGACATTGGGAATGAGGAGAGAGGAAAAAGTCAAAGATCTCTCTTGGTTTTCTGGTTTAAGCAACTGAGTGAAGGGTAGTAGCTTTACTGAGTTGGCACTGGTGGAAAATTGTGGGTGGTGGTGCAGGTAACAAGGTGAAGAGATAAAGAAGTTTCGCACATGCTGAGATTGAGATTTCTGTGAGATACGCCAAGTGGAGATATAGAATAGTCAGTTGGACTTAAGTCCATAGACCAGAAGCAAGAGCCAGAGTGGAGACTGAGATTTGAGTCTGTCAACCACAGATGATAAATTAAGCCATGTGAAGAGATGAAATTGTTCAGGGAAGGAATAGACTACAAAGGAGAATTGTTGACCAGGACAGTCCTAAAATCTCTTCCAGTATTTAATGTTCAGAAGAGCTGACAGGAGAAATTGATGAGTGAGCAAAACAGAGAGATAGGGAAATCTAGACAGTGGGATTTCACAGAGGCCAAGGAGTGTTTGAAGCAGGAGAGAGAATACAACAGTGGAATGTTCTGACAAGCCAAGCAAGATAAGGACTGAAACGTGTCCTGAGGATTCAGGGTAGTAGAAGTCATTGGTGATTCTGTAAGAGCAGTTACAACAGTGGGTAAAATCCACATTGGAATGGGGAGGAGCGAGTGGAAAGTCATAGAATGGAGACAGCACAATTATCCAAATGTATCACTGAGTTGGAGGAAATGAGATGGTAGGTGGAAGGGGATGCAGAGAGTTTTTTTTTTTTTTTTTTTTTTGCGGTACGTGGGCCTCTCACTGTTGTGGCCTCTCCCGTTGCGGAGCACAGGCTCCGGAAGCGCAGGCTCAGCGGCCATGGCTCACGGGCCCAGCTGCCCCGCGGCATGTGGGATCCTCCTGGACTGGGGCACGAACCCGTGTCCCCTGCATCGGCAGGCGGACTCTCAATCACTGCGCCACCAGGGAAGCCCCAGAGATATGTTTTATGATTGTTTTGTTTTTTAGGTCTCAGCAGCGACAATGAGAACTAGTCAGGTCTCTTCAATAAGTCAGTGCCATGAAATAAGTGGGGAGGAAGTGACCACTGAGGCAAATATACAAAATAAAAAAAGACAAAAAGAGAGAGAGATGTAGGGAGATATTCATATGCAGCATGTGGACCTTGATTGAATTCTATTTCAAACATATCAACTGTAAAAAATATTTTGGTAACATTTGAAGAAATTTGAGTATGGAGTAGATACTAGATGATATTAAGGAATCACTGTACATCTTGTTAGTGTGATAAGAATGCATACTGAAATATTTCAGTACCAGTAATTTATTTTTAAAGTAATCAAGCAGAAAGAAAGATGAAGCATGTAGGCAAAAAATCAATAATTATTAAATCTGAGTGATAGGTATGTTTTAAAACTTTCATAATTAAAGGTTAGAAAAGGAATTGCTAAGGGAAAAGATCTAGTAATGAGAGAAAAATAAAAGGTACAGGAGAGAAATGAGGTAATTGATAACTCAAGGATTCTGAGAAGGTGGATAGGGATGGGTCCAAAGGCACAGATGGAGGAGATGGCATTAAGTGGGAGGTGGGATACTTTCTTCATTGAAAAAGGAGGAAGGATTAGCTGGAGAAGGAGGAGGTTCCCAAATTTGGTGGCAGGAAGTTTTTCTTCATTCCTTATAACAAATAGGCCAGTCACTGTGAGCTAGGTGGAAAAGATGTAGCAGTGCGCATAACACAGAATCTTTGTTCTCATATCTTAGAGTCTAATGGTAGAACAGATAAATAATTATACAGATACTTGAGTCTAGGATAAATGCTTTGAAGGAAGAGAACTGGGTGAGAACCATGGGAATATAACCTCCTGGTTGAATCAGAACAGCATCAGTTCCTAAGGAAATAGCTTTTAAAGCTAAGTCCTGGAATAGGAATAGGAATTAGCCTATTTTTAGGTACCTTTAAGGCTTCAAGGTAGAGATATCATGTAGGCATTTGCATATACAGGTCTGGTGCCCAGAAGGGAGGAGGTCTGGGAAGGATTTACACGTGGGGATTTTTGGTGTTGGCTGGTAATTTGAAACCATTGGAATGAAGGCTATTTCTCAGAGGGAGAAGAGGTTCAAGGATTGAGTCCTGAGATTACTCATTCCTGTCAGGGTTCTTGGTTGCAAGCAATAGAAGCTGACTCTGCCTGATTAAACAGAAAGAAATTTACTAAAAGGTTGTTGGACAATAGAACAGTGGAGCAGAGTGGAGAATCCAAATACAGACACATATTTATATGGACACTTAATTTATGATAAAGTTAACGGTAGAGTGTGATAGAAAGGATGGTCCTTCAATAAATGATTCTAGGTTAACTGGATATTCAAAAAGAAATAAGTGAATCTTGACCGTCTGCCTCTGGCTAAACACATAAGCCAATTGCAAGAGCATTGTAGATCTAAATGAGAAAGGTAAAACAAAGCTAGAAGGAAACAAACTTTTTCTGAAAGGGCCATATTAAAAATAGTAGGCTTGGGCTTCCCTTGTGGCGCAGTGGTTGAGAGTCCGCCTGCCAGTGCAGGGGACACGGGTTCGTGCCCCTGTCTGGGAAGATCCTGCATGCCATGGAGCGGCTGG
This sequence comes from Monodon monoceros, assembly GCF_005190385.1. NCBI lineage: Eukaryota > Metazoa > Chordata > Mammalia > Artiodactyla > Monodontidae > Monodon > Monodon monoceros. The sequence continues at coordinate 25,390,396 of NW_021703765.1, forward strand.
GCCCGTGAGCCATGGCCACTGAGCCTGCACATCCGGAGCCTGTGCTCCTCAACGGGAGAGGCCACAACAGTGAGAGGCCCGCATACTGAAAAAAAAAAAAAAATAGGCTTTTGCAGGCCAGGTGGCAGAACTGAGGCTATTAAGCAGGTATCTATATAACCGTTTATAAATGTGAGACATCATTCTTTTCTCCCCCAGCTTTGAGATCTAATTAACAAATAACATTGTCTAAGTTTAAGATGTACATGTGATGATTTGATACACGTATTTATTGCAAAATGCTTACCACAGTAAGGCTGGTTAGCATATCCTTCACCTCACATAATTATCATTTTGTTGTTAATGTTGTTGTGGTGAGAACATTTAGGATTTACTCTCAGAGCAACTTACAAGTAAACAGTGTTGGATCACCATGCTGTACAGTAGATCCCCAGAGCTTATTCATCTAATAACTGAAAATGAGTGCCTTTTGACCAACATCTCCCCATTTCCCCTACCACTCCACTCCTGGAGTGGCAACCACCATACTACTCTCACTTTCTATGAGTTTGATGGTTTTAGATCCCACGTATAAGTGAGATAATACGGTACTTGTCTTCCTCTGAGTTATTTCACTTAGCATAATGTCCTCAAGGTCCATCTGTGTTGTCACATATGGCAGGTTTTCCTTGTTTATGGCTGAATAATATTTCATTATATATGTACACCACATTTTCTTTATCCATTCATCTGTCACTGGACACTTAGATTGTTTCCATGTCTTGGATATTGTGAATAGTGCTGCAGTGAACATGGGAGTGCAAATATCTCCTCGAGATAATGACTTCATCTCTTTTGGAAAAGTACCCAGAAATGGGATTGCTGGATCATATAGCAGTTCTATTATATTTTAAATTTTTTGAGGAACCTCCATACTGCTTTCCATAGTGGCTGTACTAATTTACATTCCTATCAACAGTGCACAAAGGTTCCCTTTTTTCACATCCTTGCCAGCATTTATTGTCTCTTGTCTTTTTGGTAATAGTCATTCTAACAAGTGTGACGTGATATTTCATTGTGGCTTTGATTTACATTTTTCTGATGAATAGTGATGTTGAGCACCTTTTCGTGTACTTGTTGGCCATTTTTATTTCTTCTTTGGAAAAATACCTAATCAAGTCCTCTGCCCAGTTTTAATCAAATTATTTGGAAATGCAATTATTAATGGAAAGCACCTCCACAATGGTAGTGTGAGAACCTCCAGTGGACCCTCTTTCCAATAAAACAACTATAACTAGTGAAAATTATTTTAAAAACGAACATTTGAAGTCTCTGGGAATTGTCATAAGAGTGTACAACAAATGAAAAAAACTTTTTTTTTTTTCCCCAAGAAAATCTATTAAAGCTCAGTAAGAGCAGTGAGAATCTCTGGCATTTGGGCCACAACCAGCTCTTCCTTCTCTCCAACATACACACACACACACACACACACACACACACACACACACACAAAGGAAATGATAAAGATTACAGTGAAAATTAATGGAATACAGAGTAGAAAAACAATAGAATTAACAAAACTAAAAGCTAGTTCTTTCAGAAGATAACAAAATCGGCAAACATTTAGCTAGACCAAGAAAAAAGGAAAGAAGACTTAAATTACTAAAATCAGGAATGAAAGGTGACATCACTACCTTAGAGAATGAAAAGGATTATAAGGGAATGCTGTGAACAACTGTATGGCAACAAATTAGATGACTTAGATGAAATGGACAGATTCCTAGATAGACTACAAACTACTGAACTGACTTAAGAACTAGGAAGTCTGATTAGACCTGTAACATGCAAAGAGATTGAGTTAGTAACTTAAAGACTTAGAACAAAGAAAAACCCAGGCTTCATTGCTGGATTTTACCAAACATTTAAAGAAGACTTAACACCGAAATAGAGAGGAGAGAAGACATCCCAACTCATGCAGTGAGGCCAGTATTAACCTGATATGAAAACCAGACACAGCACAAGAAAAGAAACTCCAGGCCAGTATCTGCTGAATATAGACACAAAAATTCTCTACAGAATACTGGCAAACTAAACCAAGTGGGATTTACCCTGGGAGTGCAGGGTTGGTTTAACATTTTTAAATCAATTAATGTAATTCATCATATTAATAAAATAAATAAAAATCACATGATATAATAGATGCAGAAAAACATTTGACAAAACCTGATACCCTTTCATGATAAAACGTTCAACAAACTAGGAATAGGAAGGAACTTCCTCAATCTGATAAAGAACATCTTTGAAAACCCCCCAGTTAACAGACTTAATGATGAAAGACTAAGTGCTTTCCCCAGCTAGGAATAAGAAAAGGATCTTGCCACTCCTTTTTAACATTGTACTGGAGATTCTATCCATGGCAATTAGACAAGAAAAAGAAATTTAAAACATCCAGATTGTGAGGTTGAAAAAGTAAATCTCTTGTTTGCAGATGACGTAATCTTGTATATAGAAAGTCCTAAGGAATCACTAAAAAACTATTAGAACTAAGAAATGAGTTAAGTAAGTTTGCAAGATACAAGATCAGGAACAACAATCAGTTGTTTTCCTGTACATGAACAATGAACAATCAAAAATGAAATTAAAGAAACATCATTTACAATATCATCAAAAAGAACAAAATACTTAGGAATACATTTAACAGAATAAGTGTAAGTCTTACACTGTGAAAACTACAAGGCATTGTTGAGTGAAATTAAAGAAGAATAAAGATTTTTAAAGATAATTAATGGGTATAAAAACACTCGATGTTCATGGATTGGAAGACTAAATATTGTTAGGATAACAATATATTACTGATTTACAGAGTTAATGCAATGTCTATCCAAATCCCAGTTGGCTTTCTTTTGGCAGAAACTGACAAGTTGGGTTCTAAAGGAAATTCAAGGGATCCAGAATAGCCAAAACAACTTTGAAAGAGAATACAGTGCCCAGACCTTACTCCAGACCTGTGTTCAAATTTCCCAGAAGTGAAGTTGAGCAGTGTGTCTTTTCCAGAATTTCTACAGATGATTGAGATTTGTGCTCCTAGGTGACAACCACTGCCACAAACTATTGGAGTGGCCTAGAATTATTAGTACTTTGCCCTCCAGAACTTTGCTTTCCACATTTCCTCATTTATCCAGAAATAGTACAGAAATATTTTGTTTGAGCATGTGTTTTGAATATGGTTCCAGAACTAAGGGAAAACACCACATTGCCTTGACTAAGTGGATAAGCCACTGTTCTAAAATATCTGAATAGTTTTAAGATAGAATTTTAAAATATTTTGTGTTAAACATTGTTTACATAAGCTCTTAACTCTTCTTACCTAGATTTTAATAGTAACCTCCTCACTGGTCACACTCCATCCATTTTTGCTTCTCTTTGTTCTCCCTTCTATGGGAAGCTGAGTGTGTTTCTCAGTGTCTGAAATTCTAAGTTCTTTAGTATCCCTAGCCTTCAACGTAAAACTCATACTCCCTTGTGTGACTTATAAACCCACCATAATGTTTCCCTTCCTGTCTGTCCTTCCCCTCTTTTACCCTTCCCTAATATTTACCGTGTACCTTTTTTACCATGATACTCTTCTTCACTGCTGAACCTTTACTCACATTATTTTCTCTGCCTGTGATGACCTTGATTTACTTCATTTCTTTGACTGGCTAACTCTTCAGCCTATCCTTTAAGGCCTACTTCTGGCATTTGCCTTTCCCAGAAACCATCTCTGACCCATTTTGTGGGTAATATACCACTGCAGTTTCTTTTCTGTCTCCTCCAGTAGACTGACAGCAAGGGTCCTTTCATCTTTACAATTCATTCCATCAGTCAATGAATGTTTTCTAAATAACTTTATGTTCCCATTGTCTTATTCTTGTGATTCCTGACCTGAGAGCTATTATATTTATACACATAGGTTAGCCATTATCTTGGCAATAGTGCAGAGAACGTGTTGTTTCTTTTAGTGCTCCACAATGATGCTTTATGTACAAGAAAAAAATCACATAGTGAATTTATCTATTTATTTATTTTTGGCTGTGTTGGGTCTTCGTTGCTCTGCATGGGCTTTCTCTAGTTGCAGCGAGCGGGGGCTTCTCTTCACTGCAGTGTGCGGGCTTCTCATTGCGGTGGCTTCTCTTGTAGAGCATGGGCTCTAGGCGTGGTGCGGGCTTCAGTAGTTGTGGCATGCGGGCTTCTCATTGCGGTGGCTTCTCTTGTAGAGCATGGGCTCTAGGCGTGGTGCGGGCTTCAGTAGTTGTGGCATGCAGGCTCAGTACTTATGGCTCGCGGGCTTAGTAGTTGTGGCTCACGGGCTCTAGAGCGCAGGCTCAGTAGTTGTGGCACACGGGCTTAGTTGCTCTGCGGCATGTGGGATCTTCCCAGACCAGGGCTCGAACCCGTGTCCCCTGCATTGGCAGGTGGATTCGTAACCACTGCACCACCAGGGAAGTCCCACTCCTTCTTTTTTATGTCCCCTTTTTTTATGGCATCTTGTTCTCTGGGGTTTATAGCTACAGTAGTTGTTCTCTCTCTAAGGATGTTTGTTTTTTTAAAAAATGAACTCCTACTTCTTGCATTGTCTCTTCCTCAAAGTCTTCTTTTCTGGTTTTGTTCTGTCTTTCCACGTTAAGAATTGTTCCCTCTTGACTGTCAGTTCATTCTAGAGTAAAGCACTGAGAGGCTGTTAGGAAGCTCCGTGTATGTGGTTGGGATTTGCTCACCAGTGGGCCTCTCTGTAATTCGCTGTTTCATTAAAGCCCCGAGTATCTGAAGTCTTCTTGGGCAGCTGGTCAATTTCCAGAGTAATTTTACAACTTCCTGTCTACAGAATATAAGTGTTCTTATATCCAGGATTACGTGAGACACAAGCAAGGAAAGTGGGCAGGAGTCTGACATTCAGGTTTGCAGACTTTAATTCAATCCACCCTCCCTAGATGTCCCCAGGTCCAGAGCTTCCATGCTTCAGTCTCTGCTGAGAGTAAACCTCCTGTCTTCTGAGGGTGTAAGAGAGGGACATTCTTCCTATCAGTTCAGTTTAGGGAAGGGGATGGGATGGGAGGGGAATGTGGAGCGGCGCTAACTGCTCTTGTGGAGACTTTTCAATTAGTCCTCCGGTGTCTCAGCTTTGTCGCCCTCACTGGCATTTTGCAGTTTCTTTCAAGTTTCCAGGGTTCTCAGCACGATTCACCTCAGTTTTTTATTGTGTGCTCCCTGGATGTTTAGGTTTCAGCCTTCTCTGCTAAGTCGGTTATCTTCCCTTTATTATTTATTTATTTATTTATTTTTGCGGTACGCGGGCCTCTCATTGTTGTGGCCTCTCCCATTGCAGAGCACAGGCTCTGGGCACGCAGGCCCAGCGGCCATGGCTCACGGGCCCAGCCACTCCGCGGTATGTGGGATCTTCCCGGACCGGGGCACGAAACAGTGTCCCCTGCATCGGCAGGCGGACTCCCAACCGCTGCGCCACCAGGGAAGCCCTAATGTTATTTTTAGTAGGGTTTCAGGAGAAGGCTAAGGTAAAAGTGTGTATCCATTGATGGAGTTCAGGACGTGCTACCCCCAAATTAGGCACCGTGGCATGTTGAACATCTTAAGCTGAAGGAGTTAGAGAAAACACCAGAATCAGAGAGGTCACTCCGCCCTCCTCCCCCCCCGGCCCTTCTTTCTTGAAAGCAGGAGATAAATCTCCCGCGTGAAAGGTATCCTTCCTGTACCAGGAGGAAAGGAGACATTCTTATCACCAGAGACAGGGAATTCAGGGCCAGGAAGACTGTATAAACAGACATTATTGCATTTCCTACCCATAGCCCAAACCCCTTTGTTTTGTTAATTCTTCACAAATTTGTTCTTTTGTCTAAAAGGTAGAAAAACTTCCTGCTTTGGTCAGTTTTTCAGATCTTCATTTTCTTGTGAAGACTCCCGGGTACATGTAAAAACTTAATAAAATTTGTGTGCTTTTTCTCCTGTTAATCTGTCTTTGTCAGTTTAATTTTCGGACATAGCCAGGGACCCTAAGAGGGTCAAGGAAAACTTTCTCCTTCGTTACAGTAACCAATATGTTTAACCAAAACCAGGCTGCTTTCTTATTGTGCAGAGTTGTTAAGTAGGTTTATATGAGTAAGACTAAACTGGTTTGGAAAATGATACACCAGGTGGTGGTGGTCATTTTGTGTTTTATGTCCTTCTAGAGACACTATTATGAAATAGTTTTTACCACATTATAAGTAGTTAAAGGCTGGTACTACACCTTTGAACTTAGATTACAAAAAGAGGACTGCCATGTAGTGGAGAATGCTGATTGAGCTCCCTGGAAGAGTGAGACAGGTATGTGGGAGAAAGAACTTACAGTAGAACTTGTTATATGGTAAAAGTCAGCGTTGGAGAAACAGCATAAGTGTATTTGCTTGTCGGAGACAGAAGTAGATGCAGAAGTAGGAAGCAAGATGCAGGTGTATCTTCTGAGATTGTTTTTGTCTTGGAGAGATGTGTACATTTAATATTGGAGGATTTCTTCCTCCCTCCCGCAAAGCTACAATTGAATGATTGGTTACACTTCGTGTGTCTTAAAAATAAAGAAACATGTTTCTTTGGAAGTTTTATCTGCGATTCTAGGATTTACCTTATCTTTCTTTATTCCAAAATTAACTTGGTCTGCTATAAATTCAGTTTAATTCCACAAACATTTACTAAGTACTTGCTCTGGGTGGGGGAGAGGGGAAAGGTAAAGACAGACTAAATTCAGTTCCTGTCTTCCAGGAATTTATAATGTAACTTACAATCAGTAGTTACTATTTGGGGAGCAAAGAGTAAGGTTTATTATGACATGGGAGGGAATTAGGAAAGGCCCTGACATTGAAGTCAGACAAACCTAGATTCAGAAGCTGCCTTTAACATGTATAGCAATTAGTGGGTAATTGAGTAACCACTAGTTACTTGGAGGGTTGTAGTATGATACAAGGCTAGCATGTCAATTTAAGGGGTTTCTAACTTCACTCAGTAGGCAATGGGAATCATCACACATTGTGAGCTAGAAAGATCTGACACTTTAAGGGAGAAAGAAGTCGAGAGGAAATTGCGGAGGCATCTGTTGAGAGTCTGGCAAGAGATAGTAGAGGCTGTGGTATTAACCACTGTGATAGAAGTTGTGCTGCGGGAGCTCAAAAAAGAGTGACAGCCCTGTGGATGGGGAAGGCTGTAAGCACAAGTGAGCTAGGCCTTGAAGGGTGAGTGGGAGTGAAAACACATCAGCTCTGCTGTGAACTTGAATTTTACATTAGTTTTATACCACAACATATCTCAGTGTTGATGTGACCAAAAAATTTAAAAAAAAACAAGCAACCATTATTTAACCTTTATTTCAACCAAGTAAAAGTTGATTAAACAAAGTGAAATCTTGTTACCCGATACATGGTTCTTTCATGTATAAAATAAAAACTTGTTCTGTCTTCAAGTTTAAGGGTTAACATGTCAGGAATTAATTAAGCCCTGTAGTTATATGAGAGTAAAAAAATACAGTCATGTGAGATATGAAAAGTGGACCTGAAATGAGGACAAGAGAGGGACGTTGCAGAAATGAGGACATGTAAGCCTCTAGAAGAATGCGTAAGGCAATAAAAAAAGAATTAGCAGATAAAGGTAAAGAAATAATGATTTATATTATCAGGAAAATGATAGAAGGTAAAAGACTCATTTACTGAAAATAAGTGGGGTTAGGGTTAGATAATAGGCTAAATCCCTTACCTCAAAATTGAGAAATGAAGAGGAATGATCAAGTTAAAAAGATGTGCCTCTGCTGTCAGGTTAGAGCATGCTATGAAGGCGTAACCAAGCTGCGACCAGGTTTACATTAACATTTCCCCAGGTGAACAGATAGTGAAGCTTTTATACTGATCATTACTTCGGGTTTTATGAATTCTGAATTGAGCTAATTATTCAACTTGACAATATGCTTTGGTTTTCAATTCTGACCTGAAAAATATTGTTTGTTAGTTTAGAAAAAGAGAAGGAAAACAATCAGGGTGTCACAACAGTCATCTTTACTGAATACAGTGCCATGGAAGAATTTATTAGACTGGTTTATTTTATAAAATCAAAATCGAAATTAAATGAGTTTGTGCTGCTTATCAAAAGTAAAAAATATACTCAAGTTTTTAAGTCATATAATTTATGTCTAACAAGGCTCAAAATCTTCTTTAGAAGGTGACTAATGAGGGAGCAAGGTGAGTGCGTCATAAATTTTATCACAGCTAATCATCTTTATATTATGCAGTTGGCTGGGGAACAGACCAGGGAATTGGTGGATTTGGAGAAGAGCCAGGAATTAAATCTCAGCTAATGAACCTTATTCGATCTGTGAGAACTGTGATGAGAGGTAAGAAGAAAAACTAGTGGAACGCTCTTAATTTTGTGGTTTAAGTAGCAAAACTTCCAAGTGTGAGTGCCATTTTTGTAGTGGGAACTTTTTTCTATAATATTTAACTTGGCTTTACTGCTTAAAAGTTACTAGCTTCTTTCCTAGCTTGCCTCTTATTTCTATCTAAGCCATTTGATGCAGATGGAATGCTCAGTGATGTAATATTTATATGCTACCTGTATGTCACCTCTCAGAGTTGAAAGACAACGGTGTTCTTACTTTTTAGAAATTCTTTTGCTTCTAAGTAGAAAAGTCATCTAGAGTCCTGTAAGACTTTCAAGAGAAAAATACAGGTCCCATATCTGCTATTTTTATTAGAAAATATTTTAGAGCAACTCAAGAATTCAAAACCTTTTATTTAAAACCATTAAAATTAGGGTCTCTATCTCTCTCTCTGTTAGCTGATTTCATCACAGCTTTGGGTAGAATGATAAGTTTCATTCTTAATTTAGTGATGAAGCAACAGAATCTTCTTTGCACTGTATTTCTAATGTCAGTTGTCACTGGCAGCCATGTGGGTCTACTTCTGCCTGGGTCCAGTATGCTTCTGTGTTCCCAGAGCTGCACCAGCACTATCTACAGATGACTTTATATTGATCTTGTACCAGTGTGACCCTTATCCCCAGTCACACAAGCCCACTTTACAATAAGTTTTGGATTTTATGATCCAATGCATGTTTGAATGTTACTTTGTTATAAGGATTTGCAATGTGATTCTGATGACATACTGTATTTCCATCCTTCCTGGATGCTAGTAAAACTATGTCTTCATTTTTTTCTGATTTTTTTAATAATAAAAAACTGTTGTTTTTTTTTTCTTTGCAGTGCCATTGATAATAGTAAACTCAATTGCAATTATATTACTTTTACTATTTGGGTGAAGATCAATGGGGGAAATGGAGACTCAGGAGAAGAGCTGCCAGCAGAAGTTCAGTCTTTATTGGAACATACGTATCTTAGCTGGCTGACCTTGGACTTGACAAAAATGTAAACCTGCCAATAAAACCAGAGTCCCTATTTATCTGATTTTTTTAAATGTTGCACTTATAGTTTTATTGCAAAAAGATCAGATCATCAGAGGCCAGATTGGAATACATTTGATTGCTGACTGCTGATAAAAGTTCATGCTATGGTAAAGATTGTTAAAAGGGTGCAGGACTGTCACTTCTGTGTTTTTAGAGGTTTCTTTCTTTGACTTCTCAGGGATGAATTTTTTTTTCAAAGTTCCTTGTGACTTAGCTATGATGTAAGAATGATTATCCTCCTAAATAAAATTTAAAGGATTTTAAAAATATAAAATGTTAGATAGGAAATTTGGATTATTTTATTTTGAACTCTTTGGTTAAATATTTTGTCTGTATACTGTCTCAGCTATGAAAAATTCAAATTCATAGTAACTATTGAAGAGCAATACTCTGATTTCTGGGAGAATTCTAACTTTGTAAGTCGGTTAGTCACATGATGGTTGTGTTTTTAAGTTTTAAGTTCTTTTCATGCGTTTGTTATTTTATTAATTGGCCTGAATGATGAGACCAGGTCAGTATCTACATATTTCCATAGGTAAAAAAAAAAAATCTGTATAGAAAAGTCTATGCCCTTTTTAACAATGATGACTTACTTTTTAAAATCAGCATAAATAGCAGCCTGCAGGAGCAATCCTAAACAATCACCATTAAACCATACTATGTAAGAAGACTTTATTGTGAAGCATTTACCTCCCCAAATTATCACGTTTCCGTTTCTTGGAGTAGCACATTAAGGGGTGTGATTTGTAATTCTTCATTCTGTCAGTCAGTAGAGCATTCATGGTGGATAAATTGTCTTTTGTTTTTTTATGTCTTAGACCATCCCATATTTGCTTATCCCATAATACTGTTTTATGCAGAAAGATTAAAACAATGTAAATGATTTTTCTGGGAAATACTAGTTATAATATTTTAAAGGGGGTGGAATGGAATCTTTGTCTATAGGAGAACATTTGTAAATAAAGTTCAATTTCCAAGTCAAACACTTGTTTTTGTACTTCAGTATATAACCTGTCTGTTAATTAATTTCATTTTGTGTGCAACACTTATATATGTTCTTTGCTGTAAAATCATTGAGCACAGATTTAATGAAAGTAAACATTCACATTCCTTTTTTTTTTTTCTTCAATGAATTAACAGAATTGCTGACATATATCAGGAAGACTCGCGAGCAATTTTGATTCTATGACTTAAGTTACTTCTAAAACTTTGGAGCAGGTATTGGATGCCTATTGGCCACGCCTGAGCTGGAGATGGAAGAGCGGAAGATCTCTGAGCAGGGGGGCCTTGCAGCTGAACCAAAGAAATGTACCAGGGATCCTAAGTTGATTACTTGGCTCATGGGAGTAACTAATGTATTTGGCACTTAAAGGCAATGTCCTTTTGGCCTTAGAAGGATCTGATGCACAAGTTCAAGTTTAATCTGCCGAACAGATTGAAAAGTAGCAGTTAATTGAGGGCACTCCTGTTTCTCCACAGGCAGTGAGCCATACAGAATTTTAAAAAGAAAGAAAAGAGAGACCTTGGAGTGATACCATTTTCATTAAGACATTACAACACACCTTTATATTCATTAATTGTCAGAATACTGTCCAAGTTCACACTCCAATGGAGAGCAGTCATATTAGGGCAGGATCAGAGTTTTCTGTAGCAAAGTGGTTCTGAGGAAAGTGCAGCATGGACATCAAAATATTTCATCTCTAAAGGACTCTTACACAGTTCTAGCTTTACTGTGCCTGAAGACAGGTCTGTAAGCTTTCACAGGTTAACCCTGGTTTATCCAGAGAAGTTGCAATTCAGTAACGATAGCACCTTGTTTTAGTAGACAGTAACTTAAGTGCCTGCCTGCCTGCCAACATCTTCCCCCTTAGCCATTATCAGGATTAACAATTTGTGACTATTCTGGACTTCAAATATCTGTGGTGTTAATGGTCCTGTGTATTCTGACCCTGTGTCTATATGCCTATGACCTGTGGTGAAGGCTCTTGGCTGTAGTGTGTACATACTCAAATTCATACCCTAGTCCTTAATCAAGTACAGTGGTTTTCAAACTTTGGTTGTTAACAGAACTGGATTTTCAAAAGAATAGTAACATAGAAGTGTAATCAACCGATATCTAACAGATGGGAGCAGGTCCATATATCAGTTGAAGCGGGAATGGGACCCATAGGCCCACTGTTCAGCCTCCACCTCACTCTTAACAAGCTTCCTAAGGCACTTCCACGAAACCCTAAGCTTTCAAAAACATGGTTATGAAGTATCTTTTTTAAAAAAGTCCTTGCTTTAGGTAGAGTAGGCACGGTGATCTGTGCTCTGTAGATATTTGCAATCACTTGTGTGTATATGCGTGTGTACTCATGAAATGACCTGAGACAAAGCAATACATCTGAGTAAAATAGGAGGCAGGATATTGCTAGTATGCTAGCCAGAACCTTTTATCATATGACTTAAATAAACTTCTTAAGACCTCAGTTGTTTTTGGTTCCTTCCTCTGTAAAATTAGTCAATAACTGTTTTAGAAGTCTGCTCCATATTATACACACACACACATATATATATATATATATATATACACACACATATATATAATTTCCAGGTCACTGACCTTTGATCCTAGATCAAAGAGATGTTCTTCTGAAGTAAAATGTTTTTGGTGAAATTACTTTCTTACTGACAGCTTCAAAGTTATTACCAATAATAAAATTTTGATACCAACCAAAATGGAAATCTTTTTTGCTAAAATTTTCCTTGGCCCCTGATTGGTCATTAGATGTCAGATATAGTGAAAACATCTGTGCAAGGACCTGGGACATACAGTGGGCAGTGTCCACCGATACTAATGATCAAGGTAAGTTATGGAATTCTCTTTTTGTTTTAGTTCTGATACTGTTTTTACACCTCCGCTCCTCCTCTGGGTTTTTTTTTTTTTTTTAAATTTTATTTATTTATTTTCCCTCTGGGTTCTTTATCCCATCTTTTCCTTTCTCAAGTTCTCCTTCTGAGGTCCCATCCCATCTTTACTCATTTTGCCCTTTGGCAGGCAAAGCCATTTGAGTCTTTCGGTAAGGAGGAAGCCATTAGTCGTGTTCCATCATTCCACATCACAGGGAATGACACCATACTACCCAATTGCCCAAACCTGGAACCTAATAATTACCTTGATGCCTTCCTCTCCCTTACCCTTAATCTAATTTACCACCAATTTCTCTTACCTCCTAAAGATTTCTTAAATTTGTTTTGTTTGCTTTGTTTCCACACTTTTTAGTTTAAGCAACTCTCTGTGGCCCTGCAATAGATTCTTATCTGGTCTCACACACATTTTGGCACCTCTCCCATCTGTTCTCCATATTGCAGCCAGAGTAAACATTTAGAAAAATGCATGTCTTAATATTACCCACCTTCGGTGGTGTTTTAATCTGGTCAAAGACAGCTCCTAATTCTGAAGGGGAAGCTAGGATCAGTTTCCGTTTCCTTCAAACAAGTAGGCCCTCAAACAGAAAACTTAGACTTAGTAAATATAAGACGAAAACAACCTCCAGACCCAGTGAGGAGGAAAAGCAAAGGGTCCCTAGTCCAGGGAACAGGAAGTGTTATAGCTTACAACATGGCTGACTGCAGCAGTGGGCAGAGGGGATGTTGGCAAATGAGTCCCCAGTCAAGGGCAGATCAGCAGTTTTGTCAAGGGGTTCCATAGGTGTAAACTAGAGCCTGTATTCTATTATGTCAGACTGCTCCTGAAAGCTTTTCATTTAGTCATTTTCATATAGAGTGCATAGGATGACCGTCTCTGCACTCAAGGGGTTTAATTTATTTGGATCAAAGGGAGACAAGTGGAGACTCCCAACATGGGTGTGGGAAGGGAGCAGTGAGGGAGGTGGTTCTATGTATCCCAAGACATTGCTCCCCTAGGGATAACAGGCAAGACCTGTGGTAGCTGTCCGTCAGGGTAGGAAACTTGACAGCGTAAAGTTTTGGAATAGCTGATGCAAGAAAAGAGGGACACTGCTGCTAGTGGTAGTGGTTAATAAAAGACAGCAATAAGTGCCAGATGCTGTTCAAGTAGGAAAGCAGGAAATGACTTCAGAGATTGGGTGTTGCAAGGGAAGTATCAAGGAGATGACTTCTGAGACAGCCCTCGAGAATGGGTGAGACGTGTAAGGGAGAACAAACCTGACTCCATATTGGATCTGTTCCTTTAATCTGTGTGCTCTGTTGTCTGTTCTTAGTTATGGTGACTCTGCACCTTTGTAAAGGAATGTTGCCCATAGCCTGAAATAGAGCCCATTCTCAAGGCTCTGCCTCCCAGGCTCATCCTTTAAAGCAGGGGTCCTGGTCCTTGGCCTGTCAGGGAGCGGGCTGCACAGCAGGAGCTGAGCGCCGGGCGAACGAGCGAAGCTTCATGTGCCTCTCCCCATCGCGTGCACTACCGCCTGAACCAGTCCCCCGCCACCCTGTCGGTGGAAAAACTGTCTTCCAGGAAACTGGGTCCCTAGTGCCAAAAAGGTTGGAGACCGCTGCTTTAAAGTTGTCATACTTTTCATTCCTGTAAAGATAAAAAGTTGCAGAACAGAGGATAACATCTGTCTTCTTGAAGGTTGACAGCAATATGGCGACCTGACTTAAGTGGACAGCTAAAAGAACAAAGGATTATCACATCCCCTCTGGGGTCTGGCTGGCACCAAGAAGTCTGCAACAACCAGCCACACCACCCTCCTTTCAGTGTAAAATAAGTCTTGAATTCCAACTCAGACGGGTCTTTGGGACACCAGTCTGCCACCTTCTCAGTCGGCTGGCTTTCCAAATAAAGTCACCGTTCCTTGCCCCAATACCTCTTTTTGCCCTGTTGTGAGGACTGGAAAACAGAAGTGGTGGAGTGCGCAAGGGTGGCGGCAAAGAAAGGTAATAATACTTGGTTTGACAACACTGCAGTGGAATGAGAAACTGCTACTGAGCAAAGGCAAAAGTTTTTGTTTTTCCTGCTGCAACCAGGCCCAGTAGGCCCCGCCCTTGAGGGAGCAGGTCTCGATAACAACTTACCGTTCTGTTACACGGTGAGGAAGGTGCAGTACTAGACCCCGTAGTTGGTCTTCGAAACCGGAAAGTAGCCCTGGACGGATGGGGCGGAGACATGTGCGGAGAGGCGGGACTTCCGGCACGGCCCTTGGGCCAGTTTCCGGCGCCCTCAGGCAGCCGCCCCGGCGCCTTTTTCCCCGCCAAGGATACTGCGGAGCGGAGCTTCTCTGCTGGCTTCTCTGCTAGCGGGGCGTTTGCCTTTGCTGAGGACGGCGTGCGGAGCCCGGTGAGGAGCCGCACTGGGACAGGCGAGCGCCCGCCTGTCTGGAGGCTACATTTCTTTGTGAGCTGGCTGGGGACATACTGGTTGGGTTTCTAGGCCACCACCCTCCTGGGGCCCGGACCAACCGGGCGCTCGCTCTTTGAGGATTGCCCACCCCTCGCGGCCTTCGGCGCGGCGCCACCACGCGTGCGCGGCGCGGGGCGAGCCGCACTTCCGCCAGGTCTAGCGTGCGCGGGGAGAATGGTGGCTGTGGGGTGTTAGTCCTTCCCCCTAACGTGCCCCTGAGCTGTATTTCGAAGCCGGCGTCCCTTCGGGTCAGTCTGGCGTTTGCCAGGAGCTGGAACTTGCGGTGAGGGAGGGTGCGTGACCAGTCTTGAGGCCCTTTCCCACCCGGGAGAAGGAGGGGATTGCAGTTGAGTTAGTGCTGAAAGAGCGTTGTTCGTGGAATCCTTCCAGTTATGGAGGCCGGGATTCATGAGTTTAGCTAATTAAAAACTCTTTATTGAGCGATCAGTAGTAGTACAGGGGGAAAGGCAACAGCCCTTTGACTCACAGGGCTCCACGGATGGAACAGAGTGAGGAGTGTACTAATGGAGCACGCTGGGGGGTCCTGGCCCAGCCTTGGGAGAAAAGGAGTTGGACTCAGGAAAAACAGGAAGTGATATTTGTCTGAGACCCAGGGACTGAAGGAATTGGTCAGGGAAGGGAGGATGTAGGCGACAGGGGTGGTAGAATTCAGGGAGCAAAAAGGTTTCAGACAAAAGTCCAGCGATGAGGGAGGTAACGTATAGGACTGGTGGGCGACTGCAGTGCCATTGAACTTTGGTGCAGGAGTAGACACAAACGAGTTGGAGAGGTAAACCAGGGCTCTGGACACCAGTGTACATTGTTCATATTTTATCCTGGGCGCAGTGGGGAGTGACTGCATAATAACATTTGTTGAGGGAGTGCATGCAGTGTGGTTCCCGACTTTTTCACTGGAAGCATATGGGGAAGAAAAAAGAATTTGTACTCTCCAGGGGGTGAGTATAAATATGTCCAGAGACATATTGAGAAGAGCCCCAGCCTCCCAGGAGAAAATTTATATTGAAATCTGTTTTAAATATTTATGTACGTTCTTAATGATAGGCCACAGTATATCCTTATTTTGGTATAAAATGTTTTCCCATATCCTCAAATTATACTAATGCTTTAGGACTGTATCATATTTATCCTGTGATTTTTGTAGCCCTTGACACATCCATCATGTCCCCCCTGCCAGCACACACACACCCACCCCCAATACGCATATATGACCTATAACCCAGCCTTTCTATTTGTGGAACACTGTTCACAATATATGTATTACTTCCTTTAATCTTCCAATCAACCATTAGAGGTGTTATTCTTTCTACTTTAGAAATGAAGAAACTCAGGCTGAGATGTTAAGAAAATTGCCCACGTGCACACAGCTAGTGAGTACAAATCCAGGCATGTACAACTCCTTAGTTCTTGTACTTAACCACTGCACTGTTGCATTTCAAAAAATGGATTTGGAGCTAGAAATAGGGAGAAGAGTCGAAGCAGAGAGGACATTTAGGAAGTTGTTGAAATAGGCTAGATGAGAGATGATGATTTCAAAACTAAGATAGTTTTAGTAACAGTGAAGAGAAGTGAGTGGATTCAGGACTGTACAGGAGGTAGCACTGACATGATTTGATTTGGCCCTTGACTGGTTGGGAAGAAGGCTTGGGAGAGTCGTGGGTACATCTACATTGATGGTGCTGCCATTCGCTCAATAAGGGTTGCAGGATGAAGAGCAGCTTAGAGGGTAACAAGGACTTGGATTGAGATGCCCCTGGAATATTCAAGGGGAGATGTCCTCTGAAGTATCTTGAAGAGTTCCTTTTGGGATGAGAGAGAATTTACTTTTGTTCTTTGCATTGAATATGTACCAATATCAGTTGTTTATGACTTTCTAAAGTATATCCCACATAACTTGTTCAAGCCATGTGAGATGGTGGGACGTGGACTCTATAAACAAACATGGACCAGCTTTGAAGCCTTTTCAGTTTTCTGGGGTGATACTAATAGTTTACAATTACAGTTTATCAAGTACTGACTTGTAGTTCCGGTAACAAGTATTGTAAAAATTTAGACAAGAAAAGAGATCATGGCAGAAGTGATAGAGGCCTGTAGTGGAGCTAACTGAAGAAGTGTATTTTGAGGTTTGAGTGGTACACCTCAGTTATGTTCTTATAGGCCTCAATCACTCTCAGATAAGCTCTATAAGAGCATTTTAGAGTTTAAAAGGTATGTTCTATGGAACTGATGAAAGCGCTTTGGTAACATTAAGTCTATGTGGACCCTTCAATAAAGATTAGAATTATCAATATTTTTATGACCGTTTAGTGGTTCTGGTTGGACAGTTTTTTATTTTTTTGAACAGTACAATTCTTTTGTTGTTTTTCTAGTCTTGTTTATATTTTATTCTTTAATCATCTTTGGAGTTAACTTTTTTTTTTGTGGCTGGGCCGCACGGCTTTCGGGATCTTAGTTCCCGGACCAGGGATCGAACCCAGGTCCCAGCAGTGAAAGCACCGAGTCCCAACAACTGGACCGCTAGGGAATTCCGAACGGAGTTAACATTTTTTTATTGAATATTAGGTGCCTCTCATAAAACTTGGGTTTTGAGAGAAGAAGTTTTAGGTTCTTCTGTATGTAAAAAGAGAATGCTTTGTCTACATTTTGCATAGCCTTACCTTTTGTGGTGCAATGTATTTTAAATTAAAGAATCCTTTGTCACACATACAAATAGAGTCGCTAGCAAAAGTCTAGTCTTTTGAGTAACAAACTGTTTCCCCTCTCAGGCAGGTAATAGTTGATGCTATTGTTGATGTAATCCTCCATTTCAAGGTCATAGTAAAGATCGGAAATCGAATAACATATGAGGACTGTTAGAAAAGATTTTGCAGTGGAATCTTGATTAACCAGAGCTCTTAATATCTTTTTTTTTTTTTCTCTGCACTCTCCCCCCATCCCCCAGCAGATTCATTATAAAAGGCAAACAGAACCAGGGAGTTATTTTAAAATCAAAATACTTGATGAGGGTTATACTGATGTATAATGATTGGACTAATTTAGTTTTTTATAAAATTAAATATATGAGAAATGACTGACTAAAACATAACAAGACTAATTTTTATTGTGAAATATGTAATCTACACAAGAGTATGCAAAACATATGTAAGTTTTAAATAATTATGATAAAAAACACCTGTGCACCCACTGTCTAGGTCAAGAAGACTTTAGAGGCATCCTTGTGCTCCTCCTGGTTTGTATCTCCTCCCCATCGCCTGGAGGAATCCCTATCCTCTTGTGTTAATCATTCCCTTGCTTCTCTTTCCAGTTTTATCACCTATGTGTGCTATAATATGGAACCATACGGTATGTAGTCTTTTGTGACTTGATTCTTTCACTCTGTAGAAGAACTACCTAGGATGATGTAACTGTAGTTCATTCATTTCCACTGCCTTTCACATTCTGTGTATGAGTATACCACAATTTATTTGTCCATTCTTCTGTTGATAGACATTTGTATTGTTTCCAGTTCTGGCTTTTACAAACAGTGCTGCTTTGGACATTTTTGTTTGTATTTAATGGTAGAGTGTGAAAGACTCTCTCGAGGATATAATACCTGGGAGTGGAACTGCTGGGTTATAGAGCATAGTGATTCCAAACCAGTTTCCAAAATGATTGTACTGTTTTATTGTCTCACTAGCAGTATAAGGGAGTTGCCTTTTTTTTTTTAACATCTTTATTGGAGTATAATTGCTTTACAATGTTGTATTAGTTTCTGCTGTATAACAAAGTGAATCAGCGATACGTATACATATATCCCCACATCCCCTCCCTCTTGCATCTCCTTCCCACCCTCCCTATCCCACCCCTCTAGGTGATCACAAAGCAGAGAGCTGACCTCCCTGTGCTATGGGGCTGCTTCCCACTAGCTATCTGTTTTACATTTGGTAGTGTATATATGTCCATGCCATTCTCTCACTTCGTCCCAGCTTCCCCTTCCCCGTATCCTCAAGTCCATTCTCTACGTCTGTGTCTTTATGCCTGTCCTGTCCCTAGGTTCTTCAGAACCTTTTTTTTTTTTTTTTAATTTTTATTTATTTATTTTTGGCTGCATTGGGTCTTCGTTGCTGCATGGGGGCTTTCTCTAGTTGTGGCGAGCGGGGGCTACTCTTCATTGCGGTGCTCGGGCTTCTTATTGTGGTGGCTTCTAGTTGCAGAGTGCAGGCTCTAGGTGCGTGGGCTCAGTAGTTGTGGCTCGTGGGCTCCAAAGCGACGGCTCGGTAGTTGTGGCGCATGGGCTTAGTTCCTCCACGGCATGTGGGATCTTCCCGGACCAGGGCTTGAACCCATGTCCCCTGCAGTAGCAGGTGGATTCTTAACCACTGTGCCACCAGGGAAGCCCCAGAACCATTTTTTCTTTTTTAGATTCCATATATATGTGTTAGCATACGGTATTTATTTTTCTCTTTCTGACTTACTTCACTCTGTATGACAGACTCTAGGTCCATCCACCTCACTACAAATAACTCAATTTCGTTTCTTTTATGGCTGAGTAATATTCCATTGTATATATGTGCCACATCTGCTTTATCCGTTCATCTGTCGATGGACACTTAGGCTGCTTCCTGGCTATTGTATATAGAGCTGCAATGAATATTGTGGTACGTGACTCTTTTTGAATTATGGTTTTCTCAGGGTATATGCCCAGTAGTGGGATTGCTGGGTCACATGGCAGTTCTATTTTTAGTTTTTTAGGGAACCTCCATAGTGTTCTCCATAGTGGATGTATCAATTTACATTCCCATCAACAGTGCAAGAGGGTTCCCTTTTCTCCACACCCTCTCCAGCATTTATTGTTTGTAGATTTTTTGATGATGGCCATTCTGACCGGTGTGAGGCGATACCTCATTGTAGTTTTGATTTGCATTTCTCTAATGATTAGTGATGTTGAGCATTCTTTCATGTGTTTGTTGGCAATCTCTATATCTTCTTTGGAGAAATGTCTGTTTAGGTCTTCTGCCCAGTTTTGGATTGAGTTGTTTGTTTTTCTGATATTGAGCTGCAGGAGCTGCTTATATATTTTGGAGATTAAGCCTTTGTCAGTTGCTTCATTTGCAAAAATATTCTCCCATTCTGAGGGTTGTCTTTTCGTCTTGTTTATGGTTTCCTTTGCTGTGCAGAAGCTTTTAAGTTTCATTAGGTCCAATTTGTTTGTTTTTATTTCCATTTCTCTAGGAGGTGGATCAAAAAGGATCTTGCTGTGATTGATGTCATGGAGCGTTCTGCCTATGTTTTCCTCTAAGAGTTTTACAGTGTCTGCCCTTACATTTAGGTCTCTAATCCATTTTGAGTTTATTTTTGTGTATGGTGTTAGGGAACGTTCTAATTTCATTCTTTTCCATGTAGCTATCCAGCTTTCCCAGCACCACTTATTCAAGAGGCTAGGGAGTTGCTTTTGAAAACCTTTGATATTTTCTGACTTTTAAATTTTGCCAGTCTTTTTTGTTGTAGTGATTTCATTCTGCTTTAAATTTACATATCCTTGATTACCAGTGAGTTTTGAACATCTTCATTTGTTTATGTGCTCTTTTGTAAAGGATATGTTGATGGTTATTCATTTGTTTCAGATTTGTTCCTTTTTAAAGGATATATTGAGATCCTGTGCCATTTTTCTATTGGGTTGTTTGTCTTTTTCTTAATATTTACAGTTTATATTTCCTGGATTCTGATCCTTTCTCACATGTGTTGCAGATTTGTTTTTCACTCTGTATATTTCTACTCTTTCTCTCTTTACAGTACTTTTGAAATATCTGTCTTTTCCTTTATTCCTTTATGCTTTTTATATCATAAGAAAGCCATTCCTACCCTCAAATCATGAAGATACTTTCCTATCTAAAAGTTTTACAGTTTTGCCTTAAACATATGGTTGTTTAATCTTCCTGGGGAAAAAATGTGTATGAGGTATGATATGGGAGTCCAATTCCATTTTTTTCTCCTATGGATAGTCAGTTGTTCAACACCATTTTTCTTTCTTCACTGGTCTCAAACACTATCTCTGTCATATATCGAGTTTCCACACACTGGTTGGGGTAGGGGGTGGGGGGGGTCCTTTTTTGGGTTCCCTATTCTGTTCCATTGACTTTGTCTCTTTATGTGCTAATACCGTAACATCTTAGTTAATTACAAGACCTGATTAATTGTCTGGATATTAGGGAAAGCAAGGCTCCCATTTTCTTTCTCTTCAATCTTGGCTGAAGTGTCTTGGCTATTTGCACTGGTGTGTAAGTTTTAGAATCAGCTTATCAAGTTCCACAAAACCCTTTTTGGGATATTGATTGGAATTGCTTTGAATCTGTTGATCATTAAAAGGGAAAACTGATATCTTTGTAGTATTGGGTCCATTAATAGATCTATCTATATATTTGTCTTCTATGTGTCTTTCATTATAGTTTTATAATTTTGCCATAAAAGTGTTGACTTCTTTTGTTAGACTTTCCTGGTAACTGTATGCTACTATAAGTGATATCTTTTTTAAAATTAGTTTTCTAATTATTTGTTTGTGACATAGTGATTTTTTTTAATTGCTATACTTTTTTACTTTGTTAATCTGTTTTAGATTCTTGAATTTTTTGTACATACAGTCAAATCATCTGTGAATAACGATAGTTTTGTGTCTTCTTTCCAATCCTTGTACCTTCTTTTTCTTGCCTTACTGCACTAGCTAAGGTATCGTTTGCAATGTTAAATAGAAGTGGTGAAAGTAACATCCTTGTGTTATTCCCTATCTCAGTGCTTTCAGTATATTACTGAAAAGTGATATCATAGTATAAAGTATAAGTTACACACTGATAAATATCAGTATATTACTGATAAATCTAATGTTGGCTGTATATAGGCTTTTTGTAGATACTCTTTTATTAACTTAAAGAAGTTCCATGGCTCAATATAGTAATGATCTCAGTCTCCCAATATTGCTTTATAGATTCAGTGCAGTTCTAGTCAGAATCCCAAAAGGGGGGTTTTGGTGTTTGTTTTGATGGAAAATAACAGTCATCAGCATGGATGAATCTCAGAAATACAATGTTGAGCAGAACATGAAAGTTGCAAGATTATGACTTCATTCTTATAAAGTTAAAAGACATTAAAGCTGTGTGACAGGTAAAAATATAAAGAAAAGCAAGAAAATGATTATCACAGAGTTCATTATGTTAATTACTTCTGGGAGGTGGGACAGGAATGTAATTGAAGGGGCTCATATAGGACCCTCAGCAGTATTGGCAGTGTTCTAATCTTAAACTAGGGACTGGCTAAGCACACAAGTTTCATTTTTTATATTACTATTATTATCAGGTATGAAAACGTCTTTCTTTTGCCTTCAACCCATTTTTAAGAGAGATCTTTATAAAATTTGTTTTCCTCCAAGAGTTGAAAATTTGTAAAAATATTGCAATGAAAACCATATACCTTTCACCCAAATTCACTAATTGTTAATATTTTGCTATATTTGTTTTGTGTTTCTCTCATGCATTGCACTTATTTGTCATGTCTTTTCACATTCCTTTAATTTAAAACAATTCCCAAGCCCCTTCTTTGTCTTTTATGACATTGATATTTTTGAAAAGTTCAAGCTAGTTGTTTTATACAATTTGGAATTGTCTCATGTTTCCCTCATGATTGATTTGTGTTAAACATTTTTGGCAGAAATTCTACAAAGGCAGGACGACTACAATGGTCTATCTCAGGAAGCACATAATGTCAGTTTCTCGCATTATTAATGGTGTTACTTTGATCATTTGGTTAAGGGGGTACCTGGCTGTTTTCTCCACTGTAAAAGTATCTTTTCTCCTTTGTAGTTAGTGGAGAATCTTAATTTGTGGGTGATTATTTGAGCCTGAGTGATTAAACAGTTGACCCTTGAATAATGTGGGTTTGAACTGCATGGGTCCACTTATACTTGGATATTTTTCAGTAGTAGACACTATGGTGCTACACAGTTGCTGGTTGGTTGGATCCAAGGATGCAGACGAACCCTGGATGTGGAGTGTGGACTCTAAGTTATGCATGAATTAACCCCTGCATTGTTCAAGGGTCAACTGTACTATTCCCCAACAATTTTTCATCAAACGGTTTTATCATGTGTTATGCATTTCTGTTATTTTTTCTTTTTGGTGCCCCAGATTTGGCTAGTTGGAACCCCTGGTTTATGTGTCCTTTTGTCCACCTGTGACTTGGTAAAACACTATGTTGGCTCACCTTCTATTTTGGCTGACCCAGTCCAGGTTTTGTTTAGTGCACTTTAGCTGCGCTCATAGCTATTGGAGTCTTGTTGCTTGTTCGTTTTGGTGGGCGGTGCTAAGAAATATATGTGTATTTAAATTGCAAATTCATAATGACACCTCTGATTCCAAACCAACACAGGCTTCTTCCTGTCCTCCCATTCCATGTTTATAGCTCTTTTCTTCCATTTAAGAACCCTAATTTTTTTAAACATCAGCAGTATATTTATACTGATTTGCTCAGTCCTATAACATGCACAGAATTATTTTGGAACTCATACCATTACCAACAACAAACCTACTAAGTAAAGTTCAAGATTTCCTTGCACTTCTTTTGTCCTTTGCATATATCCAATGGCAGGGCTAGAGTCAGCACTCTGCAGAAGTTGTCTTAGATTAGTTTGTGTTTGTATTCCATTTTAGGGCTGGTTTTGTTTAAGTTTGAATATTATAAACCATTAACATGGTTCAAAGTCAAAACTAAGCTTGGGCAAGTTAGTAACTTCTCAGTGTCTCAATTTCCTCCTATGTAGGATTGCTGAGAAGTTTCAATGATGTAGTAAAGACTACAGAGTGTTTAGCACAGTGCAGAACACCTACAGCGTCCAATAAATATGAGCTGTTCTTATTTCCCTTCTTTCTTTATGAATTCCTCCCAGTCGCTTCTCTTGCTTTTTACTTTTCCTGGTCTGTGACCCCAGGCTATGCATGGGGTGGGGTAGGTGGGCAGGTGGAGGGAGGTACTTGTTACACAGTGATGAGTGGGAAGGAAGAGGGCACATCCTTTATGTTCCTACTATGTGCTTATCACTGCCAGGCATTCTCCTTAACTCAGCGAGCCCTCACATCCCCGCAGGGTCTTTACAAGTATTCTTCCTCTCATACAGACGAAGAAATGGAGGCTTAGGATGATGAATGCTCTTGCCCAGGGTTACTCAGCTAATCCTGGACCCTGGACCTACCTCACCCTCACCACCTGGCTCTGCTTCCCCCACCTGCTGCATCTCCCTCACTTAGGACCCAAGTTCTAGCTCACTGAAGGGAAACCCCGCTCAGATTTGGGGAGCACATATAAGGAACAGAGCAGGCCTGGATCCAGCCGGAGCACCGTCTCTATGCCTTCCTCCCTCTGTATCCCTCCCCAGTCTGGACCATGCTGACAGCTGGCCCTGTGGGAAAATGCAGTTCTCTCCAGTATGCCCGGTGACAAGTCCTCTATGCATGCTGATCAGCAGCTAGCACTTGCCAGCAATTGGCTACAGTTCTGGGTTTAGGCTGGGTTTATTTTTTGTATTTATACCTTGTGTGCAGAGATAGCTGACTTGGAGTAGGAGCGGGGTCTGGAAAATGAGAGAAGCAAAGGAGCTAAAAGCTAGAAGCTGAGAGGGAATTCAGGGGTCATCTTTGCTATCCCTCTGCCTCCTGACAGGACTACACCTACGGGAGAGCAACATTTAAAAGGGTAACACTGGGCAGTCTGGAAACTACTGGCAGCTTTGGGAGATGGACCCAGCAGGGACTAGCAGGCCGATGTTGAAGAAGAGAAAATCGGGGTGGGGGGGGTAGTGGTATGTGATACACTGATTCTTTCATCCCAGATTGCCCAACTGTAGGCAGTAAAGTTTGAGGATTCGGGATTTCCCTGGTGGTCCAGTGGTTAAGACTTCGCCTTCTAATGCAGGGATGCAGGTTCAATCCCTGGTTGGGAAGCTAAGATGCCTCGCGGCCAAAAACACAAACAAAAAAAGATTGAGGCCTCATCTTGCCTCCCTGCCCCACATATTGAAGAGAAACTTAAAACCAGAGAAGGCACTAGACCAAGGTCACACAGTGAATTTGAGGCAGAACCAAGACCAACACCTGGGCCTGGTGACTGCCAGTCCTGAGCTCTCACAATGACATCTCAGAGGGAGCTAGTTAGGAGAGAGAGGTCTTCCCCTCCATCCACCGTGCGTCCCATGGATGTCGTAAACCACCTGAGAACTCTTCTGGTAGAATTCTCCACAAATTCTTGTTCATTGACTACTTGTATCTCCCCTGGTTCTTTCCCCCTTTTCTTTCTGCTTCTCACTTTAAAGAAGATGGCTTTTCCAGCTCTGCTCTCACATCAGGGCTTGACATAGTAAGTGCTTAGTACGCATTTGCCCTATGAAGATACAATGAATGGGGCACCGTGGCAACATCCTGTAAGGGTGAAGATTAGCACATGCCCTCAGACTGAGGAAGACCCCAGAGAAATGTTCACACACACGGCCACCAGGAGACATGCAGAAGGATGTTCATAGAGGTGCTCTTCACTATAATAAAATGTGCAAAACTACCTAAGTCTTCATGATCAGGAGAACAGAAAAGTTAAATTGTGTTTTCACAAAATGGAATACCACACAGCAGTGAAAAATGAATGACCTATATCTACATGTGTTAACATGGCTACATCTCACAAACAGTGTGGAGTGGTAAAGCAAGTCATGAAGTGTCTGTAGAAGAACAGTAATACAAAGCTTTCAGCACATCAAAATCAGGAAAGTAGTAACCTTGGGGAGGGGGAGAAGTGGAATCAGATCAGAGAGGGTACACACAGTGCTCTAACTCCTTCAATGATGTTTTATTTTTGAAGCTGAATGATGGGTAAAGGGGGTTGTATTATCCTTGATACCTTTTGTATGTCTGAAATACTTTATTCTAAAAATTTTTTAAATGGAAAAAAGAATAAGTTAAAAAAAACTAAAAATGAAGTCCCATCCTATTCTCTTTAGCTTCCACACTATTCTTACCCCCTCCCTTATTATCTTTAAACCACAGATATACCTTATACTCCACTGTATATATGATATAACTCATAATAAACATATTTTAAAGGGAAAATATGCAAAAGGAAAGTCAGACATTGTAAGGTAAGGAAAACATCTCCTGACTAAAGTTGCTTTGTAACTTGAAATTTCCTCCTCACTGACCAGTATAAATACTGGTAGCTCTTTGGCCATATATGCTGCTTCAGGATATAACAATGGAGATGGGCGATTAGAACATTTCATTGTATATAACCAAAGAGGGAAAAGATTTTGCCAGTGATTTAGGGCTTCCTTCCATCCACCCATTCTTCAGAGTACATTTTCTCATATGTAAAAATAAATGCATGGGGCTTCCCTGGTGGCGCAGTGGTTGAGAGTCCGCCTGCCGATGCAGGGGACACAGGTTCGTGTCCCAGTCCGGGAGGATCCCACATGCCGCGGAGCGGCTGGGCCCGTGAGCCATGGCCGCTGAGCCTGCGCGTCCGGAACCTGTGTTCCGCAACGGGAGAGGCCACAACAGTGAGAGGCCACAACAGTGAGAGGCCCGCGTACCGCGAAAAATAAATAAATAAATAAATAAATCTGGTTGTCTATTTAAAAAAATAAAAATAAATGCATGAATTGTTCCACGAAGAGTTATTTTAAGAAACCTGAAGTAAATAGTAACCTCCTTTTTTTTTTTTTTTTTTTTTTTAACCATTTTCCTTCCTGTGGTTTTAAGACTGAAAAAAAAAACCCTAACCATTATAAAAGTTTTATGGATCAAATTTGGATTTTTGATTTTTAAAAAACTTTTTTTCTAAAAGGGAGGCAGCTTAACACTAAGTATCTGTCTAGATGTGAATGATATTTTGAAGACTTACCAGTTTTTAATTGTCCATTGTTTCCTAAACTGTATTTTTAGTTTCATTTGCTCTCTCTTAGGGAATGAAAGATGGCAGCATGCCGTGCATTAAAAGCTGTTTTGGTGGATCTCAGTGGCACACTTCACATTGAAGATACAGCTGTGCCAGGCGCACAAGAAGCTCTTCAAAGGCAAGCTATCCTCCACGTTCAGCTGACAAATATGTTTGTAGGTGCCGTTTTACCAAGGCAGATCATTAGCTGAATGGATGGCCTTAAGGTGGCATTTCACCAGTTTACCATATATACAGGAACTGCCTTGGGCTTAGCTAGAAGATGTATGCATTGTAATAATCTTCCAGACATTGTTCTCTAAGCCTTTTGTTAGGTTTGGCCTTTTGATTTAGTCTTTTTGTTCTTTATGTGTATCTTTTTCTAAGTCGGTAGTGTAAATTTGGGAATGAAAACTCGAGACTCTGAAATGTGGAATAAGTAGCATTGGAAAAATCACAGATGAATCCTGGAATCACAAAACGAAACACACACATATACAAAGCCATAGTTCCGCGCACTCTTCTTCATCTAAGATCTAACACTGAGTGTGCAGCTGCTCAAAGAAAGCTTAATTAAGGAACTTGAAATTTTAGAATTATTTCCATTAACTAAACTTAATGCTTTTGAATGTTAGAGATTGTCTTACATTTCTGATGCATCACCACAAGTCTAGATACAAAATACATAATGAAAGCTTGGTAAAGTGAACTGAATGTGAATGTTTGTTCCTCAAAAAAGTACTCCTCAGTACAACAGAACTAGTAATGTTATTAAGCATCTCATCTTCAAATAATTTAGAGTTTTCAAAATCAACAATAGCATGTGGTGCTTTGTCATTTTCAAACCTTACAATATTCACATAGTATGCTGTTGTTCAGGAAATCCAGTGACTAGTATCACAGTGCCAGGTATTATGGCAAGAGATCAACACTGACTTGGCACTCTCTCAAGGAGCTTACTCTCCATTTGGGGCTTCAGTGAGTGTGAAGAGATTTTAGATCTGGTAGGTGTCATTTGGAAGCTGTTGACTTAGCCAGCAGTCATGACATTCATTTTACAGGTGGACAACAATATGTTTAAAGCCTGAAGTAAATCAGTTGGAGACGGGCACTTTCTCTTGACTCCTTGCCATGGTCTCTCTCAGACTTTCTAGGGAAAAGGATGTCTGTCGGTCAGTCTCCTCTCCTGTTGGACAAGAGCTTTTACTGTTGGACAAGAGCTTTTACTGCTTCAAAGATGAGCTTTCTGCTCTGGATGGAAAGAAAAATCTTATTTCTGGTGAACAATGAATGACATCTCTAAGTACCTCTGTAAACTATGAGCCTGCCATTCTGGAGGGGCAGGAGCCTACAGATTGTTCTCTCACTGACACTGGCAGGTTTCCATCCCAGAGAGATTGCTATACTGTCACTGCCAGTTTTGGTTTCTATAGAAACAAACAGACTAAGGGAAGTTGAGGGACTAGCAAAAAGAAAAGGTTTTTAAAATGCTCGTTAAAAATGATATGATCATTTCAGTACTTAGACTTGTTCATTTTTAAGATAATAGTTACGTTGAAGTATTCAATTTCTTTTGAGAGATAAACTACCAAATTTAATGTGTTTTTCAGAAAAGCTACCATACAGATATTATAGAGGTAATCATGATTATAATGAACAATTTAATCATATAAATTTATGAATGCTCTTTGAGTGAATTCTTAAAAATCTCTTTTCTGTTTTATTTGCTTGCTTATTTTAAATTATGGATAGTGCTTTATGCCTTGTGTCTGTTTGGGGCAGGTATAAGATAAAAAGCAACAGGGTATTAATATAAAAATTTAAATTGTAGGTAAATTATTTTTAGGTTAAAGCACTGTGGGACCAAGAAAATAATTTTTGTTTTGAAAGAAAGCTGGATTATCATGAATTCTTTCTCTGATACCTGATTGCCAGTTTAGGTTCCAAAAGCAGATTATGGAATCAAAAGTAGTTCAAAGGGAAAACACATTCCAGTCTGTAAAAATGGAATGTTTCTTTCTCCAAGTAGTTTCTGTTTGTAAACTTAGTAGCACATTAGGGCTTAGCCAGTGTCTAATTGGCTAAGAGGAAGGAAGAACTCTTGAGGTGTCCTCTGTTCTTTTAGTATAGGGGGTCAGACCCTGTCTAGGATGTAGGCTGGAGTTCTTGTCACAGGCCTACTGCTGCCCAGCTGTGTACAGCTGAGCCCAGTCATTAATCCTCTAGGCCTGAGTTTTCTCATCTTCAGAAGGTTACACTAGTAGATAATCTCTAAGATAACTTTCACCTCTCATATTCTGTGAGTATGGTGGTTACTAAGTGTTGAGTTTTTTTGTTTTATTTTTGTTTTTTACTTCTTTACTAAAACCCTGTAGTAAAATTCAGTTAAAGTATAGAAGGCCCTTGAAAGGGTAGACTTTACAGCCTTTGGAGATGAAGCAGTCCACAGGGTGTGGATAATCTGTAAGCAATTTTTAATAGATTATAAAACCTACTGGCCATAAAAACACTTACTCAGTGACTGACTCTTAATTTTCTGACCTTTGGCAAGTGCTACCAAATTAGGTTTTATGGAGCTGGAATGTAAAAGTTGCCTATTGACACCTGAATTTTACTTTTCCAGGTTACGTACTACTTCTGTAATGGTTAGGTTTGTGACCAATACAACCAAAGAGAGCAAGAAAGACCTCTTGGAAAGATTGAAAAAATTGCAGTTTGATATCTCTGAAGATGAAATATTCACTTCTCTGACTGCAGCCAGAAACTTGGTAGAGCAGAAACAAGTCCGACCCATGCTGCTGGTTGATGATCGGGCCCTACCCGATTTTAAAGGTAAGAGAAATTTGGAAAGATTTAAAAATTGTCTCTTCATATCTGCTTTTAAATCATTCTTAAAACTGGATGTTTAGAAGTATTTAGTCAGATTTCCTCTGTCATCAGTAGTTTGAATCTAAATTGGTGTTTCTCAAACCTGTTTTGACTGCACTCCAAAATAAGTGAAACACATTGCATAGAAATCCAGGATGTATGTATGTGTATTTGTACATGTTAAACAGTACTCTTACTTGTGAGATGTACTCTATTTTCCATTTGGCTTACTTAACTGTGTGATTTTGATACTGCTTAGAGTCCTCCAGATTAGTTTCACAATCTACTAATGGATCATGGCCCACAGTTTGAAAAAACACAGGTTAAGATTTCTTTGAGTATTATAATCGTCATTCTTGGAGCCACGGTATTAGTTTGATTATATGAGATAAACCAAGGTCAACTTGTTTAAAAATAGATTTCATTCTGTATGGATTGAAGTTTTTGCAATGACCATGAAATATTTTCAATCAAGAGAAAATAAAACTTTTCTCTTTGGAAAAATTAACAAACTGGAAAAATATCCTTGTGTTATGAAGCTTTGCAACACTGCTTTTTGTAGGTGATACTCAGAGTGAAATACACAATATAGAAAAAGTGGGTATAAATACATCATTATAAAACCATGTGATAGCTTTACAAATAATGATTAGAGAACTTCAGCATGGATATATAGTTAGGCAGAACCTCAGAACTTATACTATCAGGAAATATAACTGTATATCAATCAGAATTTGCAGAAAACAGAAACCAACTTTGGGTGAATTAAATAGAAAGTAAATTTATTAAAAGATCTGACTAGGGCTTCCCTGGTGGCGCAGTGGTTGAGAGTCCTTCTGCCGATGCAGGGGACATGGGTTCGTGTCCCGGTCTGGGAAGATCCCACATGCCGCAGAGCGGCTGGGCCCGTGAGCCATGGCCACTGAGCCTGCGCGTCCGGAGCCTGTGCTCTGCAACAGGAGAGGCCACAACAGTGAGAGGCCCACATACCAAAAAAAAAAAGATCTGACTGCTGACAGGATATAAGATGGCACAACTCCTGCAGAGAGGAATTTGGCAGTAGCTCTCAAAATTGCATGTGAAGCAGTACTGCCTCTTGTAGGAATCTACCTCCAAGATGCAGTAACAAAAATGTGCAAGGACATACGAATAAGGTAAGTTGTTCATTATGACCTTATTTGTAATAACAAAAGATTGGAAACAGCCCAAATGTTCATTGGAAGAGACTGATTAAAACTATGAAATGTCCACAAAATGGAATGCTTTGTAGCTGAAAGATAAGTAATGGCGAATTCTATATCCTGATAAGAGTGATCTTCATAGGATATATTAAGTGAAAAAATTATGTTATAGAAAACCTTACACGCTTTTATCTGTGTAAGAAAATGAGAGGAAAATAGATATAAACGTATTTGTCTTATATTTGTGGAAGGAAGCTGAAGGATGATAAATGAAAAACTAGTAAAAATGGTTATCTAAAGGGGGAGGGTGGGAAGAGGAGAGGTGATTTCTCTAAAAGTACGTTATTATCTAGTTTTGACTTTGGAGCCATGTGAATATTTTACATATTTAAAAGACAATTAAAAAGTTAAAAACAAACCAATCCCTGAAAACCAAAAACAGATTGAAACAAATGAACTCTATATAAAGTTGGTGACATAACCACTCAGAGAAAAGAATTACTTCAGATGACTTTAAAATTCAGTATTTTGACAGTTCATTCATGGGGGGATCAATTCTAAGGATAAAAGAACTGCAAAGAAATCTAAAACTGCATTCACTAGTATTAGTGTTATTTTGTACTTATAGATGTATTATATGATAAAGTAGTAGTTACGCTAGTATTGTTAGTACTCCAGATTTTAAGTGTAAGTGAAAAGAGATAGAAATATAAAAATCAGATGAGGTATGTATTAATTTTGAATTAAAAACATTATCATCTCCCTTATTCTCTCAAAAAGTACATATTATCTACATCTTCTAAAAAGGCATATAAGCAGTGAAGCCCAGTGGTCAGACTGGTGTCTACTATGGTTTCCCACTTTAGTTCCTTGGAGAAATGGGTGATTCCAGATCTGGGCAGGCGTTGTATGAGTCTGGGATAACTAATTGTTAGCAAGGAAACTATCGAAAACTAGTAAGGTCATGCCTAAAGGACACTGAAGCCAATTTGAAGGGATAGTTTGAGCATCAAAAAGAATACTGATTGCAATAGATTGCAATGCATCATACGTATAAAAAGTTCAAAATGATATTCATCCCACAAAACTCATTGGTCACTATGGGAAGTTGTTAGGGCAGTAACTCATTCTGAAAATGGATAAACGAAACAAGCATTTATCCTGCCTTTCCTATTTTAACTTATAGTAACTAAACATTTGATGAGGGTAAGTTCTTTATAGAAGAATTATAGCTAGCAAATGCAAAAGGAATGGCAGAATTAGAAAATCACCATTTGGCAAACCCTAGTGACAAAGTGGGAGAGTGGCATGGACATATATACACTACCAAACGTAAAATAGGTAGCTAGTGGGAAGCAGCTGCATAGCACAGGGAGATCAGCTCGGTGGTTTGTGACCACCTAGAGGGGTAGGATAGGGAGGTGGGAGGGAGGGAAGGAGACGCAAGAGGGAAGAGATATGGGGATATATGTATATGTATAACTGATTCACTTTGTTATAAAGCAGAAACTAACACACCATTGTAAAGCAATTATACTCCAATAAAGATGTTAAAAAAAACAAAACAAAACAAACCCTAGTAAAATAGGCAACAATATCAATAGATTTTAAACACATTAAGTGAAGAGTTGATGGGGAACTTCAAAATGGAGGAATCAGGCTGACACCACTTGAACCTATTGATCAGTCTTAACATGACTGGAAGTAGAACACGCAGAACTCTTGTGCTTCGTGATGTGATATAATTGGAAATTCATAGCATTGCCTATAAGTACTCTTGCCTAGTAATTGAATGTGAACTTATGAAGCCTCTAGATTCAATTACTGGTTTAAAGGAAATAATAAGAGTAAAGGAATAAATTAAATAATATCACAAGCAATCAGCCAAATCCAGAATGTGAGACCTTTTCCAAGATTAATGATCTAGTTGCTCCAGTAAGTGGAGAGGAATGTTGCTATAGAATGAGATGTAAATGATAACAATCAAATACAATATATAGACCTTGTTGGGTGCCAATTACATATCAGATGTAAAAAGACATTTTGAGACATTTGGGGAGATTCAAATGTGGGCTAGGTATTGAGTGATATTAAAGAATTATTTTAACTTTGTTGGTGTAATAACGTTAAGGTGGGTTTTTTTTAGGTCTTTATCAGTTAGCGATACATACTGAAATATGAAAGGGTGAGATGATACTGGAATATACTTAAAAGACTTTAAAATATGTAGAGAATGGTAAATAAGATTGGCAAAACGTTGATGACTGCTAAAGCTGGGTGATGGGTACATCAGGGCTCATTATGAGCTAGTCTTTCTACTTTTTAATATTTTTTACATGTCCATGACCAAAAGAAAAAAGCCTGTAGCCCACAGAACTAACTGCCCAGGGGAGCTGGAGGTTAGCCTCGGGGGCTGTGCGCTGAGGAGCGGCGTGCGACATCTCATGCAGAGCTGATCCGGCGCCCTCAGTGTCCCTGCTGAACACTGACCTCTGCAGCTTGCCTGTTCACCCCAGTAGCACTGGAGATTGGAAGTTCCACCTAGCACTGCTGCCTCAGAATTTCCAGTGAGGTTCTCCCTGCTGCTTTATGTTCCTAGCTCCCAGTTTAAAGCCCGGGGCGGGGTGGGGGGGTGCTTTTGATTGGCAGAACCTCTGTCTCAGGCCAGTACCCGTAGCTGCAGAGGCTGGAAAATAAGTGTCTGGTGTTTTCACCCTCTCAGGAGAGGGTGAGCTCTGCTCCTCACTAAGCCTTATGAACTAGTGGATTCCCTAATTATGAAAATGGTATTCAGAAACTGGGCTACGAAAAACAATGACAAATACATTCTATAATCAGTGTATTTATATTTCTGAGTTAGCTGAAGTACTGCAAAACAATTTTTTATTCAGATTTTTTACTTTATTTGAAGAAAGTTTCTAGTTGTGCAGTAGTGAGCTGGAGTTGACATATATAAGCACAATCTCTGGTCTGGAAGAAATCTTTGTTATTTGATGTAAGACTAAACTTGCAACATGTTTGTATACATGAAAATACCCAAAGTAGATAGGTTTTTGAAGGGAATGGAAATATCTTGGCTAATATTGACTATCTTAGCCAGTGGTAGATGGAGATAATAAAAAGAACACATAAAACTCCAACTCTTAACTGTAGCCATTGATTTTATTTTCTTCCTTTAACAAACTTTAACCAATTACTCAATACTCATGGCTGCTGGTAAGGAGGAAATTGGAAATCTTGGGTATCTGCTCTTTCTACTTCTTCCCCTCACATTTTGGTAGAATCGATAATGAGAATGCTTAAAGGCAGGCAATAAGAGAGGCAAATAGGAATCGGCATATGGATAATGCACAGACACTTCAATCAGAGTTTTAATAACTGTGATGGTGGAAGTACTTGTTTCGTTCTTGTATCTAAAGTCTTGTCATCAGGTACCAAGGCCTTAAAACATGCTTTAATTATAGAATAATATTTGTGAAACTAGAAGTGGATTAGGTATTATGTAGAAAACTGTAGACCCTACAGTGCATTCCATTATTTATCATGATGGTGTTGGCCTCAGCTGTTATCACCTAGAGAGTCTAATTTCCCTTGCCTGCTAGGTTTTCAGTCCCTCATCAGTTGCTATTGATCTTATAGCTCATAGAGAACTGTGGCTCTTCTTGTTGATTTTAATCAGTAAAGCTTTTTGAAGTTAGAAATTGTTGCTTGTTTGAGAACATCAGGTTACAAGTTTCAGTTTAGATCTTCTAGTTACTCAGTAGCTGTAAGACCATGCAAAAGGAATATACATAAATACTAGGAGACCTTTTTTCTTTTTTTAAGTTATAGCTGATACTTCCAAAGTACACTGGGCAGGATAATCTCTTAAACTTCAGATTATTGCTACAGCAAAAATTTGTTCTTGATTGACTAAAACTACTTTATCATAAAATGTGACATTACTGTTAATTGCATTTTTCAATAATTTTTTCTTTCCATTCCCAGGAATACAAACAAGTGATCCTAATGCTGTGGTCATAGGATTGGCACCAGACCATTTTCATTATCAAATTCTGAATCAAGCATTCCGGTAAGTCTTGAGCTGTTTATTTTTCATGTGATCATATACTCCCTTCTTCTCTTCTTAAGTCTTTGTCGTGTAAGGTTATACATAATTTACTTTCTGGCCACCTAGATTGTAGGTGTACAGATATCTTAAAGATCACTTCAAGATCAACATTAAATATTTATTACTGTCTTCCTTAGTTTTTTTAAAATAATCAATATGTTAAAATGTGATGATCACTGGGGTTTTTCCGGTTCTTAGGATCAATATTCTGGGGCAGAAATTCATAATCAAATTGTAAATATAAAGCTAGGAGTTTTATCTTTTATTATCACTCCTGTGTTTCTTCACTGACTATGATCTCTGAAGGAAAATAAGATCCAGGCTAATTCACCCAAAACAGTAAATGTGATTCTTCCTCCAGAGAGAATCCAGGCTATCGAAAAAAGTTGGCACGTTTGACCACACTTTCAAAGAAATTATTCGACGAGTGATAATGGTAGTCTGATCTGTGATTGTGGCAGTAGGGATGAAGAAAATGAGATTCTGGTATTGTCAACATGACTTGATGGACAGTTGGGTCAAGGGGGTGAAGAAGAACAGTGAGTCAACATCTAGATATCTAACCTAAGTGCCTGTGATAGAGAACACTCCCTGTGTGGGTTCAGGAGGTGATGAGTTTAGGGTGGAGCTCTTCGAACTGTGGGCTATATAAGTGGAGGGGTTCCAACAGCTGCTGGTAGAAACTGAGGAACCACAACCGACATGTAAAATGTTATAAATCTTCAATTGTGTGTGCATTGTACCGGTATGAACTTTTTACTGCTACTTCCAAAAGGCAGGCTGCATACTGGTTCTCATACTTCCTAAACTAAATTGGATCAGAATTTATTTGCAAGTCTACTCTAGAGCGAGATTGTGATTTTTTTTCCCCTTGGATTTTTCATTTTTTATAGATTTTTCATCTTGCCTTTTGCTTCTTGTTGAACATTAAACAGTGTAATTTGCCTTTAAATTTATGACAAGTTAAGTAGTCCTACATATTGCATAGATGTACATTGAACTAACTTTAAAAAAAATTTCTTTAATAGCTAGGTAAATTTTTGGAATTTAACATCATTTTCTTACCAGTACGAAGATATTCAAGAATCATTCTAACTTATACTTGATGTAGAATTCACTTCTTGATGTATATGTTCTAGAATCAAAATGTTAAAACTCACTACAGGGTTCACACATCTGGGCACATTATTTGATCTTGAAGATGGCTACCCTGTGTACAATCTATGTGGCCAGAAATAGCCCTTTGGGAACAGTCACCTTTTTTCCATTTGCACATTAATTTTAGATCCTCAGTTATGAAAACTATGGCTACTGAATGTACTTTTATTTGTGACTCTCTTAGTTACTGTGACAGTCAAGCCTTTGTTTAAATAAAAACAAATTCACTTTTTATAATTGCTCAGTAGACATTATTTCCCAAAGATCCACTATTGTGCCAGATTGCTTGAGTATTAAAATTTCTTTGCTTCACCTACTTCAGTTTTCTACTCTAGCTTCTTGGGGGACAGGGGGACAAAGGGATTATCTCACCAGCTCCTTAAAGTTTATAACTATAACCAAAACCAGTTTTCATTTGAAATAGAGAACCTGCTATTATATCTTACTTCCAAATTTACCCCCTGCTACATTTTATTCATTTCTGAACCACAGAATTCAAGGAGAAGGTATTGATTGATTTTAGCTGGTAATTTGGGAAGGACCTAATATTTAATAGGAAGTTGGGAGGTCTCTGTCTTAGATTAATACTAGACTCAGGGTAATAAAAATGTATGTTGATATAATACTGACTTTGTAATTGTTTGCATGCTGTCTAATTAGCACACTTCCCTAACCATATTGATTTTTTAACACTACATTTTAAAGCGTTACAGTGCACTTATAAGTCAACTCTATTTTCACAAATGCACTTAACAGCTGGGTGGAAAGTTAACAAAAGGATTTTAGGTCTTGCCCTTCTTTGCATATTGATGTCTCCGCAGAGACTATGCCTTCCAACCAATGACTACAGCTGTTTGGGTTGTGACATCTCAAATGCACCGCCAATTAGTTAAATTACTATTCAGGTTCTTAATGAGGATAAACATTGGATTTTAAACCCCGCTGCATATCTGCCTTGAATACCAGCTTTAGGGGCATATTGCCTTCAGGCAGATACATCAACCTTCCACATTACACTCCTCTTATTTACTGTATTTTGAGTGGGTAGGCCCCCCTGAAATGCATAGTATGCTCTGTCTACAAAAATGTCTTAAATGTCTGAATAAAATTGAAAACACTGAATTTTAAAGAATTGATTTTGGGGAAGGATGTGAACCACTTATAGGGGATAGACGTGATTTGGGCTTGGATTCTATGAAACATTCAAATCCTGAGAGCCATGGATGGCTTTTTACCTTTTACCTAATACTAAAAGGTACAAAGTGTAATATAATGAATACCCATATGCCTGTCAATCGGTTTAAGAAATACAAGTTATCAACACGTTTGATATCCCGTGTATCCCTCCTCAGTTTTGTCAGCCAAGACCCAAAAGTAATCAGGATTGTCAATTTCTGTTTATCATTGTCTTGCATTTCTTTATACTTGTAACACATACGTAGGTATTTCTAGACTATATGCAGTATTATCTTGCATGTTTTATACTTTATGTGTGTATCAGTTTGCTTTCTTCCCTAGAAATAATGTATGATTCATCAATATGAATGCCTATAACTCCATTCATTTTCACAGTTGTAGTACTAGCTTGTAGCAAGGTCTTTTTTCATCTTCTGACCTGTTAGGGGAAAAAAAGCTTGAGCATTTCAGTAAGGGACCAATTTTAATTAAATTCTATTCAGAGAAAGCCTACCTGGGCAAGCAGATCACTTAATCTAAATGAACTTGGTATTAACAAGACTAAAAAATATCTTACCTCAAAATTAATACGTCCTCCCGGAATAAAGATGCAAAGGTAGAGAATGGACTTGAGGACGGGGCCGTGGGATAGGGTAAGCTGGAACGAAGTGAAAGAGTAGCATTGACACGACCAAATGTAAAATAGATAGCTAGTGGGAAGCAGCTGCATAGCACAAGAAGATCAGCTCGGTGCTTTGTGACCACCTAGAGGGGTGGGATAGGGAGGGGGGGAGGGAGGCGCAAGAGGGAGGAGATATGGGGATATATGTATACGTATAGTTGATTCACTTTGTTGTACAACAGAAACTAACACACCATTGTAAAGCAATTACACTCCAGTAAAGATGTTAAAAAAAATTAATATGTCCTCATTGTGGAAATTTTCAAATGCTCAAAAAAGAAACATGAATAAACAAAATTACCTGTGATTCTCCACCTAAGAGAACAACAGTTAACATTTTAGCATATAGCTAGTTGATTTGTTTCCATGCACATATATATTTAGACAAAAATGAGAGTGTATACATACTATGCGGTAATTGCCTTTTAAAAAGCTGACAATATATTGTGCATGTTTTTCTATATTCTTAAATATTCTTCTAAAACATATTTGATTCCCAGAGCATATTCCACTTTAAAAAATGCAATAAATTGTGTAGCCATGTATTTCTGATTGTTAGTTATTTCCAGGTTTCATGAGTTAGTTTTTTATAAAAAACTTCTGAATGTGTTTGTTAAGCAATATTTATATTTCCATAACATGTTTTCTCAGAAGTACAGTTGCTGGATCAAAGGAATTTTGGG
Source organism: Monodon monoceros (assembly GCF_005190385.1). Taxonomy (NCBI): domain Eukaryota; kingdom Metazoa; phylum Chordata; class Mammalia; order Artiodactyla; family Monodontidae; genus Monodon; species Monodon monoceros. Next base: position 25,429,028 of record NW_021703765.1, read on the forward strand.
AAAAAACTTCATGGAAATTGCTTAACTTAATAGTTCACAGAAAAGAAAATTTTTCTACATTAAGAGCAGCTGCCCTCCAGCTTCTCGAGGAGCTTATTAAAATGTTGTTAAAATTGAAGATAAGTGACATCATATAACTTTCACATTTAAATGCAGAGATGAAGGCTGCTTAAGAATAATGTTTTGAAGCTTTGCTAATGACTTCTTTCCTATAATTGTTACAAGGTACGAGAATCCTCCAAAAGTCTTAGAGGTGCACAGAAATTAGTTTCTCGTGTGTTTGGGGAAGAGATTCTTATTCCCGTAAATGGTTTCTGTTGAATATTGGATTGCTTTCTTTTCCCCTTCTCATTAAGAAAAGAATAAAAAGTTTAATTACTAATGTATTCAATTCCTTACAAAGGGAAGAAGGGAAGGGGAGGGGGAAAATCAACAATAATGTCCTCAGTTACTGCATTTGTACAGCAGCTCCTGAATCTTTTCTAAGAGTCCTGGGCATAAGGAATTCTAGAACAGTGTGGCAGTAGGGCTTAAATTAGAAATATTTCTGTGAGCTGTTTCCATTTTGAAAGGGCTGACTGCTATGCAATCTTTTTAATTAAGGTCCAGACTATAAAAACAAAACACTCTGGAGATGAGAAATTGTTGAAGACTTAAGAACTTGAGTTATTTAAAGCGTCCCATTAGTATATGCAGAACAACTTTATATGCCAATTTGAAGATCACAGAATACAGAATTGAGTTTAATATTAGTCACTACTCATTATTTAATTAACTGGGGAGATTCTTTTATGATCAAGGCAACTCTTGCTACTCTAAATAAAAGCTTTAGGTGAATAAACCACATAAATATATTGTTACTGATCTTTTAAAATTGATATATAACATACAATAAGGTATACAGATTGTCAGTGTACAACTCAATAAAAATTGACACATAGATAACCCCCACTCTGATCACGAGACAGAACATTTCCAGCGCCCTAGAAGGCTCTCTATCCCAGTCAATACCACCCCTTCCTCAAGGTAACCACTACTCTGACTTCTATCAATATTGCCAGTTTTTGATCTTCATATGAATGAAATCACACAGTTGTAGCATTTTGTTTTTGGTCTGTTTTTGAGATTTATCCAAATTGTTGCATGTAGCAGTACTTTGTTTTTGGTTTTTTTGTTTATTTTTGTTGTTGTGTAGTAGTCTATTGTATGTATATTCCACAATTTATTCAATTGTTAATGGACATTTGGATTTTTCCAGTTTTGGCTGTTTAAGAATAAAGCTGCTATGAACATTCTTCTACATGTCTTTTGGGGACATATCCACAAATTTCCTTGGGTCTGTATCTGGAAGTGAAATTACTGGATAATAGGATAAGTGCTTGCTTAGCTTTAGTAAATATTGCCAAACAATTTTCCACAGTGATTATGTGGAGTCATATGTTATGACCCACCAGCTATGAACAAGAGTTCCAGTTGCTCCACATTCTCACCAGTCTCTCGCTAGTCTATATCATTGTGGCTATTCTTTCTGGTGTGTATAGTGGTATCTTACCAAGTTTCAATTCGTATTTCCCTGGTGAGTAATATTGTTGAAGCCTTTTCATATACTTATTGGCTATTGGTTAACTTCTTTGGTGATCTACACATTCAAGTCTTTTATCGCTTCTGATTGGGTTATAGTTTTCTTAGTGATTTGTTGGGGTTGTGTATGTGTTATGTACACACGTGTCTTTGGTTGGATATATGTACTGCAGATGTCCTTTCCCTGTCTGTGGTTTGCCAGTTCATTCTTTTAACAGTATGAGAACATGAAGTTTTTAATTTTGATGGAGTTCAATTTGTCAATATTTTCTTCTGTTATGCCTAAGAAATTTTTGCCCACCTCAGGGTCATGAAGATATTCTCCTGTGTTTTCTTCTGCAAGCTTTATTGTTCTACCTTTAGCAATTAGGTCTAAGGTCTGTTTTGAATTAACTTTTGTGAATTGTGTGAAGTAAATTTCATTTTTTCTTTACAGATATCCAGTTGCTTCTGCAACATTTATTGCGTAGATCAATTCTTTCAAAAGCCTCACAGAATTGCAGTGATGTTTTAGTGCTTTGACATAAGTCAAGTGACTATATATGTGTGGCTGTTTCTAGATTTTTTATCTATATTTGTGCACTTCCACAGTGTCTTAAATACTGTAGCTCTATAATAAATCTTAAAATCTGGTAGTATACATTCTTCAACTTAATCTTTTTTAAGATTCTACATCGTTTCCATATAAATTTTGGAATCAACTTGTCAATTTCCACAAAAAAAAGCTCACTAGGAGTTTGATTGCTACTTTATTAAATCTGTGGATTTGGGTAGAATTTACTGAACAGTAATGTGTCTTCTAGTCTGTGAAGATGGAATATGTCTCCATTTATTTTTTTATTTATTTATTTATTTTTTTTTGCGGTACGCGGGCCTCTCACTGCTGTGGTGTCTCCCGCTGCGGAGCCCAGGCTCCGGACGCGCAGGCTCAGCGGCCATGGCTCACGGGCCCAGCCGCTCCGCGCGGCATGTGAGAATCTTCCCGGACCGGGGCACGAACCCGTGTCCCCTGCATCGGCAGGCGGACTCTCAACCACTGCGCCACCACGGAAGCCCCATGTCTCCATTTATTTAGATTTTAGTCTTACATTCTTCAGCAGTGTTTTGCTGTTTTTAGAGTATAGGTCTTAGAAATTTTGTTGAATTAATCCTTGTATTTCATGTTGTTTGATGCGATTATCAGTGGTATTTTGTTAAATTTCACTTTTAATTGCTTGTTGCTAATACATAGAAGTATAATTGAGATTTTGTATGTTAACCTTGTATTCATGACCTTCTTACATTCACTTGTTAATTCTAATAATTTATTTATAGAATCTTTTGAATTGGATTTTCTACATGGACAGTTGTCAACCATAAATAATGACAGTTTTATTTCACACCTACCAATCTTTGTATTTTCATTTCTTTTTCTTGCTTTATTACACTCTCTGGGAACTACAATACCAGATAGAAGTGGTGATAGTAGGTAGCCTACTATTAATGAGAAAATTGCTGTGTCAGTATGATACTGGAGATATTCTGGGGGTTTCAATTAAGTGTTGATGGGATTTTCTCTTGATATATTTCATGATTTGCTATTGTTTTAATTTGAACTTTTGGTAGTTGTGTTTGTCAGGTTGATTGGTATTAGTTTTAAATGTATTGAATGTCAAGATTTTGGCATCACCTCGTTCATTTGTTCTCAACTGGGGACATTTTTCCTCCCCAGGGGACATTCAGCAATGTCTGGAGACATTTTTGGATGTCACAACTGGGGGAAGAAGAGTGCTACTGGCATCTAGTGGGTAGAGGCCATGAATGCGGCTAAACATCCCACAGGTATAGGACAGATCCCCCCACATAAAGCATTTTTCAGTAAAAAAATGTCAGAAGTGTTGAGAGTGAAAAGACCTGATCTGATTCAGTTCCTTCATTTGATAAGAAACCAGGGCCCACAAATGTGAAGTGATTTGCTGTTACCTATTTTAAGTAGCACAGACACTACACTTCCTATATTTATGAATAAAAATAATTGTCATTACTGTCAGATAGATAGTACGAAAAAGTTTGCATATATCATCTCTATTCCCCAAGAAGGTTAGCATTATTCCGCATTTTATACGTCAGGACACTAAGGCATACAGTGCTTCATGCATTAATTAACTTATTCGATAAATATTTAGTGAAAGGTACCAGGGTTTGGTTTTGTTTTGGATTTTTTTTTTGGAAGTAAGAAATACAGTGATGAGTAAAACTAATGGGCATAGTGGAGATTGTAAGCTAGTGAGGAAGACAAACCAAACACAGTTGAGTAAGGATTATAAACTATAGGAAGTGATATAAAGGAAAAAGGGGATGAGATAGAGATGAAATGTGAGGAGGAAGTCCACTTTGCAGGGAGATTGGGAATGGCTTCTTTGATGTGCTGACATTCAAGCTGAGACCTGACAAGTGAGCAGAAGATAGCTGTGTGCAAAGTATGGGGCTCTGTTTCAGGAGGAGGGAACACCAGGTGTGGGGGCTGAAGCAGGAAAGACTGTGTACATTTCTGAAGCAGGAAAGACTGTGTACATTTTTGGTACATAGTCAGTGACGGGGAAGGTGACTTGAGATTGGAGATGCTGACAGGTAAGGCCAGGCCTTACAAGCTTCGGTAAGGACTTTGGGTTTTATACTCTTTGCAATGAGAGGTTCTTGAAAGGTTTTAAGCAGGGAAGGGACACGATCCCATCTGTACTTTTAAAACTCCCCCTATTGCATGTACGATGGGTTGGAATAACGGGGGAAGGGTAGAAAGCAGAAAGATGAGTTACGACTATTGCAGAGGTTCGCCAGAGGGAGTAAGACCATTTTGAGAAAGTTTTGTTTTTGTTTTGGACTTGGAAGTGACTGGATTTACTAATAATAGGGATGTGGAAGGGTGAGGGAAAGTGAGAAATCAAGGATGACTGCTAGTTTCTGACTTGAGCAATGGGGCCAACTTACTGAGTTGGGAAAGATTGGGGAGGGTCGTTTTGGGGGGGTGGGAAGAAAAGGACTCAATCGTTCGATGTCAGGCATATTAGGTTTCTTACTTAAGCTGCCGTGTGATTTCATTTCCACATTCTCCATCTTCAGCAGAAATGGTGAAAAGTTGATCATTTTTTCTAAAAAAGTGAGTTTATTTGGAAGAGTGCTGGATTGGTTTTCTGGAGTTCTGGGTTTCCGCTCTCCTTGGTCTTGGCCAGCATCGCAAGGTGATCTTCTCATCTGTAAAATGGGGCGTGTTGGACTTGGTATTCTTTACGGTCCCTTTCAGTAACGTACTGTGGCTCTGAATTTAAGTCATCCCCTTAGCTTTTCTCTCACTGCTCTGCCTAACATTTTTATAATGTGGTCCAGCTCCCTGGCTAGGACTTTTTATGGTTTTTTTCCTTTGCCTACATGGAATTTATAGCCATGGATTTTTGCATCAGGCCTTCTTTATGCCTTTTTTTCTTGTATCTTGCACCTCAATGGGCTTATAGTTAAATAGAGACAGAAGATTCTCAGAGTTCTTCCCGATACATTACTTCTGGTAACAAAACAACCAACTTTTTTTTGCCCTGTCTAGGAAGTGTGAAAACAGTCCCAAGTATTGGGGTGTCTATTTTCTTACATTTTGAAAATGTTTAACTATACAAAAATCTTTTAATCTGTATCCTTGAAAATATTTACCTTTCAGTCTATCCTGAACATGCCTTGGCTCTTCAAAGAGTCAGTAAAGCTTATGCTGAATGTAGAAGAATGACAGAAGCAAGAACCACTTCCCTGAGAGGTGCCTGTCTTCTCCAAGCTCCTGAAGAACCAGTTCCCATTTAGAGAAATGTAGGGGAACCCCCAGTTTCAGCCCTTCCAGAGAAGGCACGGGAATTAAGTACACACGTCAATCAAGCTGATAAGTCTCATCCCCAGTTAATATATAATAAAATGTTAACAAAGCTAAATCAAATGAGTTTTTAGTTTAGCTATGTAAGTGGAGAGCAATTTTGAGGTCTGTTGCATAAAGAATTCCAGTTCCATGGTAGAGTAGCAAGTAAATGGGATTGGGGGCAGAGTGACAAGAGGGGAGATAGATAAATCACACGTTATTATCTCGTTGCTATCAGCTGGGGTTCTTTAAGGCCAACATAGTGGCCTTATCAGGTTTCCTAACAGTTGGATTTTACGATCTACTTTAAGAAATAAATTTGTATTGCTATTAGTGAATAAATTTGAAGGATCCATCCTGTGCTGTGAGCAATTCGTAGTAACTAACAATAAGGCCCTGTAACAGTCCGGTATTTGGTTTTTACTTAATAAAATATTTAATCATAAATGTCTGAATCCTGCACCTCCCACAGGCAGGCATTTCCATGCCCACTGACAAGAATAATTTAGCAGTTTCATAGTTGAGCGCTTAATTACTCATAATTGTGAAGGGTGAGATGTGATGAATTCTTCCTCAATGGACATACTAGATATTTAACTAAGTAGATGACTTAAATTAAGCTAAGTGAGATCATTTATTACATTGGTTAAAAGCAGTTTAAGAAGAATATCATGTCCTGCATTCGATTAGATGATATGTGTGTGACTCTCTCTGCTGTGTGACTTACAGGCTGCACTGTTGGGATGGTTGGCAGATGTTTTTGGATGGGGGTTGGTGGGGTTTTTTTTAGATTTGTTACGTTTTGCCTGAGTAAGTAATGAGGATCCTTGACTATATGTAGAGTTTAGTTCTCTAACAAGAAAACTCTTTATGCCCTTTCGGTTGGTATGAGAGTATTTGTCCTACATCAGGAAGAAGGAAAGAACTTGACAGTATAGGCTCACCCTTGAGCCTTACTGCTGTGTCCTTCAGGGAAGACAGCCTGATTTGCAAAGTAAGGCCCGAAGCAGTCAAAAGGTAAAATGAAGAGGAAAAGATACAAGCAGAAAGTATTTGTAAAATGGTCTATGAAATTTCTGAATTCGAAAGAATCATATTTTGGAGCAGAGGAAAGAGGAAACCAGGTATTTTAGGAGCTAGCTGAACATGTCACTGCAGCGTCAGTTGAGTCGTATTGTAAAAGGCTCAGGAGCCTCCTGCTTACCATTAGGGAAGTTGAAGCAACTTGTCTCATTAAGTTAAGCTTCTTCCCTCAAGTGTCTTATTTAGCTTTACTTCCCTTAATTCTCTTTCCGTGGTGATTTGGGTAAAATGTCTGAAACCACTCAAGGTAAAAGGTTGAAGCAATCACAAATTTAATCTATCACCTTTCTTTAGTGTATCTGAGTGTAATTCTCGGCAGTTCCTAGCGAATTCATTAGAAGACAGCAAGTCATTAAAAGTTAATAAGAAACTATTCATTTCTGTGAGTGTGAATAAAACCACTTTGTAAGTCTGACATTCTTTTCCAGTCATAGAAACCTTGCTTTTAGCCAATTTCCATTTTCTCTGTCTCTCTAGGTTGCTCCTGGATGGGGCACCTCTGATAGCAATCCACAAAGCCAGGTATTACAAGAGGCAAGATGGCTTAGCCCTGGGGCCCGGACCATTTGTGACTGCTTTAGAGCATGCCACAGATACCAAAGCCACAGTCGTGGGGAAACCAGAGAAAATGTTCTTTTTGGAGGCATTGCGGAGCACTGGCTGTAAACCTGAGGAGGCCATCATGATTGGAGATGTAAGTAGAAGAGCCCAGGAAATGCCCTGGGCTTACCTGTCATGCTGGGAGGAGCCAACTTCAAAGCACTGCTTTGAAACACAAGCAGGCTCTTATTGGTGATATCAGATGGTAGTAAGAGGCTACCCATAAAACAGGCTTTCCAGTAGTTGTTTACTGGTATTCTAAAGAACTGAAATATTGATTATTTCTGACATTCTTCATAGTGTGATGAGATATATACAATTCAAAAGACCATCAACTGCAAGGCAATTAAATGCTTTATATGTCTTTTTGAAGAAAACTTCTATATAGATTTAGACTTTTTTGACTATTCCTTAATGCAAAGAACACCTATACCCAAAGAATTCTCCCATTATTGATTTTTTTGCTAGTATATGCTTTATGGAAGAACTTCCCAGTCTGTGTGCCACAAATAGCTAAAGATATCGATTGCCTCAGGCCTAGGAGTGGCAGGGCTGAACCTGGACAATCGGGGGCCCTACCCAGTGGGCCCTCCCTTTCCTTGTTCACTTTTTCCCTCCTCCCTTCCTCCTGTCCCTCTCCCCCATCTCCCCTGCTTCAACAAGGCAAGTTTAGATGCACAGAAAAGGTTTTAAGTTAGACCTTAAATGAAGATTTTGACATTTTAAGACTCATTTCCAAGGGCTGTTGTTGAATAATATGAATGATTTTTAAGGAAAAAACTTTTCTTTGGGTGTGATCTGAATGAATCCTGCTTATACACATGAGATGGTAGGATTGATTTTATTGATGATGTTTCTTCCAGTTTTTGGATTTTTATTACCTTGCATTTGTCATCACAATTAGCCAAGTATATTCACCCCTATCTTGAGTAAGAATTGGAAAACAAAAGCTTCCCTTTGAAACTGATCTGTTATTCCTAAGTGTGAAGTGAATATCAGACAGTCTCAGAATCTGTTTAAGTACGCTGATCTGATTTGATTCCCCCTGTTAGGGACGATTGGATGGAAAGTAAGGATAATGTTACATGGACAGCACAAGAGCTGTCTTCTGAACCTAGTTCATTCACTGTCCTGCAGTTGGATCATTTACCTTAAAAGCTGCCAAATGATGGAATACTTTTTTTCCATGATCTGTTTTAAAAGGAAATAGATGTACATGTGGCAAAACATGAAGCACTGTAACTGCTTTTTATGTTTGGTTACTAGGATTACTACTCTGTTTTTTACCTCTACCTCTATTACGCTTCCCTTTTGCAGTGGTATGCTCCTTCAGACATGGCTTTATCCTTTTCTACACCTCCTTCTCTTTCATTTTAAAAAAAACATGGGGTTACAGTTGGCCATCCTGTCCTAATAAATCAGATCAGTTGGTCAGTTTTGTTGGCAAGCTCACTGATGACACTGGACTAAATGCTTCGTTATGCTTTTCTAGGATTGCAGGGATGATGTCGGTGGGGCTCAGAATGTCGGCATGCTGGGCATCTTAGTCAAAACTGGTATGTATCTTCAGTATAATATTCTGTTTCTCTAAAACAGAATGGTAGAATACACAGCTGCTTAAAGAACAGTCTTTGAAGAAATGGCAAAAGCCCACTGGGCACTTTAATTCTCTTTCTGCCACAAAGCAAAAATAAAATGGGCATAGGATTGCAGGGAGAAAAGACAATGTGAAAGGGCCCATGCTGTGCAAAGCTAGGAAGATCAGATCAGAGTTCAGAGGTATTTTAAGTTACACAGAGGTAACCACACACAATTGACCATTAGCATTTGTATGATTTTCTGGATATACAAATCACCAAAGTTGACCAAAAGACCATTGATAGTGGGGCTCTGTAAAAATATGTTTTCTTTTTGCACCAGCTATAAGATGTTTATCTTTTTAGCGACTGGCTAGCTAAGTGATATGATACTTTGTGTTAATGTTTACATTTTTTTAAAAAACTTTTGTCTTTTCACTTACTGTTTTAGTAACAATTTCCTGTACCAAAATTAGGTAAACCGGGTGTGGTCCCTCAAATAAATTTAAGGAAAGGGAAAGAACCTAATGGGGGAGACTCAGCTAATACGGTATCTTGGCAACAGTGGACCAGTTAGGTGTCCTGGGTCTTGGTCTCCGCTCTACACTGACTGTGAGACTCTGGGCAAGGCCCTTCACCTCTTTGGGCCATTCACGGATGATGGGGCTGGACTGGTCCCTTCTGGCTCTCACAGTATATGAGTATTACACTGTGCAGTTTTCCTGTGTGGAGTGTGATTAATGAAGTCCTTTCAGGGTAAGGAAAGAATAGTCATGAGAGTTGTGTGGGCTTGTGTGCTGTCGCACTAGGAACTTGATGAGCCTTTTCAGATAAAATGAAGAGGTCTCCCCCGCACCTGCCCCCAGCTGGCACCTGCTGAGCTTAAAACTAATAGCACGTGTTTGAGGATGACAGCCAGGAGTCTGGTCCAAGAATTGTCATCGGGCTCTTATCAGTTAAATAGCAGATAGGTGGTTCCATAGATGGCTCTGTGAGTTCATATGCCTGGCTTCATACAGGCTGTTCAGAAAAGGGAAGATTTAAACACTAAGTCACAGACGAGCTGCCACTGGGAAATTTTTTAGATAGAGTATATTTACTCATGACTGTGATGTTCAAGAAAATGTGGTTGCATAAAAGCTATTTTGAATTTAAAAACAGAAACAAGAAAACATAGATGTTGCTACAATTGAATAAGAAGTATTTTCCAGGCCCTGTGTGAACAAAGAATGGGAACAGTCTTCTCATGCTGGGCGTCTGGAGCGAACCATTGGAGCCTTGCAGATACTAACTCCAGTCACTCTAGAATTAATAGTATTGTGTTTTCACGTTTCTAATTCAAAATGATCAACGTCTTCCCAGAAACATGCCCTTTGATGGAAGCAAAAAAGAGAATATATCAGGGAGTCAGGAAAAATAGCCACACTCCTCATCCTCCCCTGTATCTGAATTTTCAGACGCTTGGCATTCCTCATCACTTTATGATCTGGTCATTGAGGAAACCCTCAGCTAACTGTTTTCCTCTCGGGTATTGTTCCCATGAACATTTCCTTTCTTTAGGTCACATAACTAAGGATTTGCACCAAGGATGAAAACTGGTCCTATGCCAGGATCTTGTAGGCCCAGCTTCCCTAGCTGGTCTCCATTGGCTCTGCCTTCTTTTCTGACTGGCAGTTGGTTGTGGTCAGCCTGTCACAGAGGCATCCAGTTAGTCTTAGAGAAGCCAGCAGCTCCACACCATCAAATCTGAAATGTCTAACTTAGAAACATAGCTAAGTCCAGCTCATGAAAACAGGCCCATTTGTACTGTTCATCTTTGGTCAGAAAAAAGTCCCAAGTAAGCCCACTGTTCTGAAAGCATACAGAGCAGCCGGCTCCTCATAAATTTGAACTCAGTGCAGTGAACAATTGCTGGGTTTCCCAGTGTTTGAAAATTACCAGAGAGATTTTAAATTATTCAGTGATAGTCTTGAGCAGTTTTGTTTCTCAATAACACATAATAGATGCTCAATATACATTTGCTCCACGATTTGTTAGTAAAGACTTTTTTTTTTTTTTTTTTTTGCGGTACGGGGGCCTCTCATTGTTGTGGCCTCTCCCGTTGCAGAGCACAGGCTCAGGACACGCAGGCTTAGCGGCCATGGCTCACGGGCCCAGCCGCTCCGCGGCATGTGGGATCTTCCCAGACCGGGGCACGAACCCGTGTCCCCTGCATCGGCAGGCGGACTCTCCACCACTGCGCCACCAGGGAAGCCCCAGTAAAGACTTTTGACTAGCCATAACTAGAATCTGTTTCTGTTTAGCGTGTAAAACAATCACCTAGAAAAGATGGGATCACCCTTTGTCCACTGTTGTCAACATGGCTTCCTGCATTCTCCCTCCATTCACCATTTATTCGTCCAGGAGAGTACAGACTGGCGCACTGAGTCAGGCCTGAGCGATGGGGGCCTGCTTCATTCACTCAGCCAACGTTATTGAGCATCTGCTCTACGCCAGACACAGTGCAGGTTGCTAGAACTATCACCCATTCGTGAGCCACTGTGTCAATTTGTACTTTGTAGAAACCCCACTTGGCAGAGCCAGACTAAGCAAAAGCATTCTGGAAGCTCATGGCTAAGAAACCTGACTTTCACGCATTTGCCTTTAGACCACTGGCTCCAAGAAGTGGGTGGTATAGCAAAAGTTAGTCATTAACTTACCTATGAGAACAAGCAGAAACCTTGCAGAGGAGTTTATACTCAATGGGATTTAAGCTTGAGAAAAAACTAGCAGTAGAGTTTGCTGTGTGGGCCATACTGTGGACAGGTGCTTTGAGTACCCTAAGGTAAGTTAGCTTTGTACGTTAGATGCTGGCTCCTTTCCTGTAGGAATTCACAGTCAGCAAGACAGGACAGGAAGCATCTTCACTACCACATTGTCAAGTTGGGGAAGCGGGGTTTTCAGGCTTGGTGTTTGCTGGACAAAGCCTCTTAAAGAGTAGTAATAGAAAACAGAAGGGATTGTAGAAAGTGGTGGGTCTGTTGTTGGGGAACCCAGATTTAGACAGAATACTGAAAAATGCAGAAGAATAAATAGCAGAGATCACAGAAAAGGGGATGAGGGAGCGAGGAGAAAGGGCAAGTGCAGAGGCAGCGCTGAGACTACAGGGCAGTCGGCCTCGTTCCCCCAAGGCCCTGTCTAATACAGTGTTCCTCCCTCCCTTCCTTCCTTGCTTCCTTCTTTCCTTTCTTCCTTCCTAAAATGCTGTGGAATGCTCACCATGTGCTAGTCATTATGTCAGGTGCTGGGAATACATTGGGGAACATAACAGACATAGTCCCTGCTCTTAGAGAACTTATAGTCTTAGATGTGAGACACACATTAAACTAATAAATATATAATTACGAATTGTTATAAATATTGTGGAGACAAAGAACAGGGGAGAGAGAGAGAGAGAGAGAATTACAGGGAGGGGATCTCATTTGGATGGGAAGGTGGGACTGACCCGAAGCCTGAAGGAGGTTGTCAGTTGAGAAGAATGTTCCAGGCAAAGGGAGTGGCAGATGTGTCCAGCACAGGACTGCAGCTGGTGAGAGGAGCACGTGCTAAGGTGAGGGGTACTGGGCCTGGTGACTGAGGGGCCTGGTAGGCAACAACAGAGATACAGGGTTCTTTCTGAAGGGCATTGGAACACATTAAGGGTGTTTAAACAGGGGCCACGCATGGTCTGATTTACATTTGTAAGAGTCTGTGACCGTGCTGCACTGTTCAGTTGTGGCCCTTGAATTGCAGGGTCCAGGGAAAGTTCAGCAGCAGGCCCACCCGTAGGTGCCCTGCCGGGCAGCCTGTCCTGCCGGCCCGCCTGTGAGCACCATGAGCACCCATCTCTCCTCCCCTCCCACCCCCGGGCGCCCTCATTTGCCCGCTCACAGGGCTCCTGTTCGGCAGCAGCTCATGCTGTTTCCAGTCACCCTCTGAAGCTGACAAGGCCTCTGCCCTGTGGGGTCTGGGCTTTCATTTAAAAGCACTGATTTAATCACCATCCCTATCTGTAGGGCTGCTGGGGGAAGAAAATGATTTCAACAGCTGAGGAGATTCGAAGGCACCCTTAGCTCTCAGGTGACCCAGTACCTGTGACTGTCCGTCATGAAAGACCAGAGGGCCTGGGAAATGCTGAATATGACCTTGCTTTGAATTGCCTCATGGCATTCCTGAAGCCTGGATAAAAGGTGCTTTGGGAGCTGTGGAGACCTTGATTCTCTCATCATTATAAGGGTGGTCTCTGGTGTCCCAGGTGCTCATGGGGTGTGATTAATCTGGTGTTCTACCAGTAGCCTTTGTTCACTGGCTTTATTGTTATTTTTTTAAACATCTTTATTGGAGTATAATTGCTTTACAATGGTGTGTTAGTTTCTGCTTTATAACAAAGTGAATCAGTTATACATATACATATGTTCCCATATCTCTTCCCTCTTGGATCTCCCTCCCTCCCACCCTCCCTATCCCACCCCTCTAGGTGGTCACAAAGCACCGAGCTGATCTCCCTGTGCTATGCGGCTGCTTCCCACTAGCCATCTACCTTACGTTTGGTAGTGTATATGTGTCCATGCCTCTCTCTAGCTTTGTCACTGGCTTTACTTTCATTTCAGGGAAATATCGAGCAGCAGACGAAGAAAAAATTAATCCAGCTCCTTACTTAACTTGTGACAGCTTCCCTCATGCCGTGGACCACATTCTGCAGCATCTACTGTGAACCATTGTGTGAATCAGAAGCAACTTGAAACGCAGCTTTTCATTGTCTGGAAAGAATCCCTCAGCAACTTAATGACAGACAGAGACCACTCAGCCCTGGTCACCATTTAACCCTCTTTTATTGGGCAGTAATTAGAAAGAAAGGTATTGAATTGCAGCCAGACACCAAGCCTGGCTAATCCCTTTTGTTTTTTTTCGTAAAAGAAGATGAGATCCAAAGAAAGGGAAAGCTGAGATTTTGTGCCATTCCTTTTAAAATATTCATCAGGTTAGCGGGCGCTGGGGAAGAGTCTCCTGCAGGGAGCCTGTTCTCTGCTGTCTCCTCGCTGGTAAATTGGAGGGGTTCAGACTCTGAATAAAGTTGAATGGTGTTTTTTAAGTTACAAAGTACTGCACTGAAGGGTGCGTTAGGCTGTATGTAGTTTTAATATTGAGTTCAACTGTGAAATCCATCAGAAGTGCCAAGTAGGGTACAGGACAGAAGAAGCAGAATAAAGTGTCCTTTAGCCCAAGTGAAGGAGTGAATTTGCTTTAACAGATGTTGAAAACTAGATTAGCTACTGTATTATTCCCAGCACGGGTGACTTCTTTTTCTCTTGGTTAGCCAGAGATGAGTAATTTAAATTTAGAACCTGGTTTTAATTTAAAATAATATTTCCATTAATAACCTATTCATTGCAGATACCTATTATACTGTGTTGTGTTGGAAATTTTATGTAAAATTAAAACTATCAGTATTTTACAGGTGTTTTAATTAGACATTGTTATTAACAGGAACAGTGCAGAAACTAAAATCAAGCCTTTAATGTCTTATAGACCATGCATTTTTGAGGCTAGTGTCCACCCGGGTCCTATTAACTGTACATTTGCAAGATTTCATTATTTTTGCCTCTGACACTATGGGAAAAATCTTTCAGAAGCTATTGGGACAGATTCAAGCTTTTATGTACTTGGTTACTACGGCTGTAAAATGAAATCTCGTCTTGCAGCATGGATTCTTCTTCTCATGTTAAACCCACCAAAATGAAGGGGACTAAATAGGTAATGATTTTCTTAGTGCATTTGCATACTGTGATGATCCTGGGCCTTTGCCATTGTTTTACTGGGCTCTTGGGCACTGGATTATTAGCTTGTAATTGTCCATTATCATGGTGCTCACCTTATTGAAGCACACAGCAGTGTTAATGAGCTTTGGGTTTTGATGCTTGTTTAGAGATCAGCTTGGTCTTGGATGGGACGGAGCAAAGCTAAATAAATGGCCGCTTCCTCTACTTCTGGTCGTTTGGTGAACACTTTTCTTGTTTTTGCAGATGCCCCAACCTAGTCCTTACGATCCTAGAGTGCTGCAGACGGATGTGCTAGGGCACCACCCCAGATCAGGAGGAGGAGTGCAGTGACCGGGGCACAGAGCAGGGAGCCTGGCCAGCACTTCCCTTCGGTGACCTGGGGCAACTCCCCTAGCCACTCTGCCTCCTTTGCCTTCTCTGTAAAGTGGAGATACCCCACCACGTAGGCTTGTTGTGAGGGTTAAATGCACAACCCATATATCAAGGACTTTAAATAGAATCGGACGAATGTTAAGTGTTGCCTGTTTGCGATGATGACACAGATGTAGCAGGAGTACCTGCATATAACAATCCGGAAAAGGTTGGTAGAATTCATCTCTACAGTCAGTTCAGTGGGGAAAGTCCTCCTGAGAATTTAAAAAAGAGAGACATTCTACTACATTTAAATTCCTTCAGGCCGGAGCCACACAGAAAAGCCCAGCGTGCAGGCAAGAGGGGCTGCTGGGCGTGTTCACCAGTGGCCTGTTCCCCGGCACCTGGGTCACTGATTCCTTGGCCCAAGCGTTATCAACGGTTTGCTAGCTGCTGTGTGCGAAGTGCCTGCTAGGAAATAAACATTTAAGAGAAGGATTTTGCCTGGAGGGCCCTTACTAGGTGAGGAGCTAAGGAGAATACCCAAGGCAGTGTGCAGACTCTGTGTCTCCCTTCTCTGTGACGTGGTCCTGACCACAGGATGGAGTGAAGTGTTCCCTCCCTCCTTCGTGCCTTGGAGCAGTTGTTAGATTATACTTAGGTCTTCAAATGTCTCTTCTCCCCACCAGACAGGACTCTGTGCTACAACACAGATGGGCACTCGGGCCGTCACCAGACAACTCAAAATTAGCTGTAAATATTATAGGAATTGAATGCTAGAGGGTATAGCTGTGGGTAGGGAGGAGAAAATGTTTCATTTTAGACTTGCTGCTCATAGGGGAGGCCCGTTAGGCACTTAAATAATGGCTCTGATGCTCTGGAGACACGTTAGAGCTAAAGCCAAGCTGTAGACATCACTGATGGGCGAGTGGCAGGAGGGGGTAATCCAGCTGCGTGTAACGAGCCAGTCAAGAGAAACGGCTGCTCTACTTTCCTCCATTCTCGCTTGGCCCTCTAGGCCATTAAAATCTTAGTTGGCTATTTTATTTACTTAATAAACATTATATAGGACTTTCTAACTGACCTGTCCACGGTATGAAGTTCGTGAGGATAAATAGAAATCTTGGTTTAGGTCGAGGTTACTGTAAACATTCCCAGCTCAGCTGGTTGGTTTGCCTTGGGCTTCATGGAGGAGATTGAATAACCGAAGTACGTAAAGGACTTTATTTTCCAGCCATTACATTTCAGGGGCTGTCTTGTGGTGCTGACCCCAAGGATAGTGTTGGTGCCAGCTTTACTATAATCCTGTCCTGGCCCCAGAAAAGGGACCAAGTGAATCTTAGGACTTGAAAGGGCATTAGAGAATGCGCATGGTCAGGAGGCGGTTATTGGGCATCTCCTGTGAGCTGGGCGTGGAGGAGGGCGAAGGACCAGTCTGGTGGGGAGACAAGGTTGTTGCACCCACTTCACTCTCACACGTCCAGAATCAGCTAGTTCTGCAGTGGCTCTACCTACCCACCACTCTACCCGAGCGGAGCGGATTGTAATGCCTGGAAAGGAGAAGGGGGCTGGCCCACCTCCCTAGTGACGGTTCCATCAAACACCTGCGGTTGTGGGTATCAGAAACTGCCCTGGAGTGACTGTCGTCACCTCACTCTTAACCCCACGCTGAAAAATCACAGGAGCGAGTTGGACAGGAAAGTCTATGTTCAGTTGGTTTGGATCGGTGGTGGTTCATGTTGGATGAAACTGAAGTCCTTGGGCACCTATAATAAAGAACTTTTAAAACTGCACTAATCTATTTCATTAAAACACTTGCCTTGGGCAGCAGAGTACTTCGTCCTGTTAGCAGTTGTTTGCATAGAGCCATGTTTGCGTTAATGAGTTTCTTTGACATAAGTCAAAGAGGCCTTTCCCGGCGTAAATGCACAGGGCCTTTGCTGAGCTGACTTTGTGTTACACCAGCCATCAAGACCTACTACCCAAAGCATGCTGCTGTCCTTGAGAGGCGAGGTGCCAGAGCACCAGAAATCGTTTATCATAATTCAAACCACATCTGTTAAGATGAAACAGATTTTGATATCTTTTTCCTGTGTTTAATGTCATACACATCTCAATGCCTGTTTGTTTCACTGGCTGATGTGCCTGAGAAAACCAAATATTTATTTTATTTTAAATTATTTATGTATTTATCTTTGGCTGTGTTGGGTCTTCGTTGCTGCGCACGGACTTTTCTCTAGTTGCGGCAAGCGGGGGCTACTCTTCGTTTTGGTGCACGGGCTTCTCATTGCAGTGGCTCCTCTTGTCGCACAGCACGGGCTTTAGACGCACGGGCTTCAGTAGCTGTGGCGCACGGGCTCAGTAGTTGTGGCTCACGGGCTTAGTTGCTCCACGGCATGTGGGATCTTTCTGGACCAGGGCTTGAACCTGTGTCCCCTGCATTGGCAGGCAGATTCTTGACCACTGCGCCACCAGGGAAGTCTCCCAAATATTTTTAAATGCCCTTGGGAGTAAATCACTAAGGAAGACAGCAGAACGTAGCTCCAACTCCTAGATACCTATCTTCTAGTTGGGAAATTGAGCTATCTTCAGCTAGTTCTGGCCTCTCCAGTTCGCCACAGTCCCCCACCTCTTCCTTGTCTTCCTTTACCCATGTGTAACTATATTCCAAGTTCCTATAGCATTTGAGTTACGACCTCTGCTTTAGAAGAAAATACCACATGTGGAATTAGGTTCAAATTTCCACCAACAACTAACGGGCCAATCTCCTATATCCCTGTAAACTTAGATATACTTTTAGTCTACTTTTAAAAAACTAACCAGAGGCTCTAAACAGTACATTAGTCATGTATTAGTTGATCTCTCTCAAAGCCCCACTAAAAGAAGAGGGAAGGAATAAAGATGTTATAAACCAACAAGGACAACCCACAAGAGAATGGTAGAGAAGACAGCAGTGGATGACAGGGTTCAGTAATTCAGGAGATGGAAAGAGGATGATGGAGTGTTGATAACTAAAATCAACGCAAAGAAAAAAACCAAAATTCATCCTGTAGATTATCACCTCAAAGACTCAAGGCTTGGAGACACTGGGTAGAGTGGTCGTGAGGTGTGAGGCAAGGTTGAGAAGCAAGGAATTGGTTCAAAGCTGGGAAAGTGGCTGGAGCCCCAGAAACCCTCCCCACCCTGAGCAGCCAGATACGCACCCTCAGCCAGGCAGGAGAGGGTGGGGGGGTTACGCTCTGGAGAAGTGGAACTGTGAACGTTCAGGCCTTGGAGACACTGGACATGGTGGTGGGCCAGGCTGAGAGGCAGGGCTGAAAACGGGATTAGGGAAATCTCTGCTTGTTCTACAGCCATTGTCTGGTCCCCTTCCCCTTACAACCAGGACCAGAGAGCGTGGGAATGGAGTTGAAAGTTAATCTGATATGTTTGGCCATTTAGAAGACAATACTGATGGGTATCGGACAGATATGAAAATGTTGCCCAAAAAATTAAGAATAAATACTTAGAAAATTAAGCAAATGAAAACAATGAGGCAGTTATTAATTCCAAGAAAGACAAAACTCAACAAGGAAATGTAATCCTAATCCACTAGTTGGCTCTTCATTGAACAATGTACAGTGAACAATATCATAAAAATATTGATTATTGAGTTAACCTAAAACTGTAGTAAAACTTCGGGGATGATCAGGGAAAGACGTGTGTGGTAGGGATGGGGCAAAGGGCTGAAAAGGATATATTTCATTTCATCCAAAGCAGGAAGTCATTAGATAACGTATAAAACTGATAAGAAGCCGCCAAAATAAAGGCATGACCTAAAAGCATATGTGCGTGATCATTTGTAGACAAACTTTCCAAGGAATGAGGAGAGAAGGATGGACTATGTGACTGAATGTACAAAGATGAATTTGGAGATTCTTAAAAGGAATGGAGGGAGGATGTGGAGGTGGGTTTTGGAAGTGGAAGGTTACTGGTATGTGCTGGGAGGGATGGCCAACCACACTTACCTGAACGGAATCAGGAACTCCAGAGCAGTAAGCTAAAAGGGCCCAACCCTATTGTCACAAAGCATGCTGTCCACGGGAGCCCTCCTCTGCCCCTCTGCCTGTTCATTCTTAGGTACACATATAGTGCACACTTAACCTGCTTTCCAACCACAGCAAATTAGCTATTATTGAGGTTCCATCCACTTGAGATTTTATGAAATCAGAAAGGGTGGCAAAGGCCGCAAGCAAATGGACTAACAGCTATAAGAAATGTCAGCTGACAGCCTGACAAAGAAAATAACCCAAAAGCACAGACGGCAGATGTTGGAAATTGAACGGCACAGCAGTCTAGGCCATTGAGTTTAGAGACCTCCATGTCTGCATATCGGCAGTGCTCACAGGGTGACCTAGTGACCATGAAGAAGTTTCAGCTGAGCTTCTAAGATGAAATGTCTTTTTGTTTCTTTTAAACTCATTCAATTTGACTACATTTTCCATAAAATGGTATTTTAAGAGGCATCTGAGAATATTCTATTCAGAACAATCAAAACCCCAAATGTTTTTGTTTAAAAGGGTGAAATACTTTGGACTATTTAGCCCAAATGTCCCTTTTCCTGGAAGTGTTTTCTTCTCTGGAGGAGTCTGCCTTGCAGGGATGAAGAAAACAAGGCAAGGGAGACAACAAAAGGTGACCGTAGGAAAATTCTAAGCAGGGGGAGGGGTGGCATTACTTAGTGGAAGCCTTCAAAATTTACCAGGAGTTGAAAGTAGATGCCTCAGATTGTGGGTTTCTGAATGAGAGGTTTCTAGCTGTTTCCAACCCCGTAAAGAGATGTGGAGGAGCCTAAGCGCAGGGAAGACTGTTCTAGAAGCTCAGGTACCCCATCCTAAGTTTTGGATCCAATGAGGAGCTGTGGCAATGGAAAGAGAAGGGCAGAATACACAGGATGTGAGATATGAAGATGTTATTAGGGGCCAGAACTCAAAACACTGCAACTGGTAGGTAGTGATAGTGGGGTGCTTGTTACCAGGGCTATTAGCTCATCTCCAGAGATGGGCCAGTGATATTCCTGAGTGGGGCTAGTCTGGTAGGGGTTTGCTCTGCTGATAAAACTGACTGGAGTCAGAATCAGGGAGGGCAGATGAGATTCAGAATATTGTCAAGAGAAGCAGATGCTCTCTTCCTTGCTCCCACCCTTATCCACCCTTGAGCTGTCAGCTGCCAGATGGTCTGTCAAGCTTAGCTTCTGATTGGCTCCCCAACTTAGAACCACCCTCTGCATCCCAACACAACTTTCCTTACCACATCTTTTTCAAAATGAAAATGCCAGGGCTTCCCTGGTGGCGCAGTGGTTGAGAATCTGCCAGCTAATGCAGGGGACACGGGTTCGAGCCCTGGTCTGGGAGGATCCCACATGCCGCGGAGCAACTAGGCCCGTGAGCCACAACTACTGAGCCTACGCATCTGGAGCCTGTGCTCCGCGACAAGAGAGGCCCCAATAGTAAGAGGCCCACGCACCGTGATGAAGAGTGGCCCCCGCTTGCCACAACTGGAGAAAGCCCTCGCACAGAAACGAAGACCCAACACAGCCAAAAATTAATTAATTAATTAATTAAGAAAAAAGGCTGCAATAGTAAGAGGCCCATGCACCGCTGTGAAGAGTGGCCCCCGCTTGCCACAACTAGAGAAAGCCTTCGCACAGAAACGAAGACCCAACACAGCAAAAATAAATTAATTAATTAATAAACTCCTACCCCCAACATCTTTTAAAAAAAAAAATGAAAATGCCAGTTCACAAATGAGGAACACTACAAGAAATTATTCATCTAAATTTTATGGGATCTCATTGTGAGAAAAGTCTCCGTTGCAAGACCTCATAGCACACATAGCTGTAATTGGAATCTTCAATATTTTGCTGACATCGACCATGAAAATATATATTTCCAAAATGGTACAGTTGTCCAAATT
Organism: Monodon monoceros; assembly: GCF_005190385.1. Classification (NCBI taxonomy): domain Eukaryota; kingdom Metazoa; phylum Chordata; class Mammalia; order Artiodactyla; family Monodontidae; genus Monodon; species Monodon monoceros. Next base: position 25,449,844 of record NW_021703765.1, read on the forward strand.
AATCCAGTCTTCAAGAATAATTTTCTGTTTTCTATTCCAAGCATAATGTTCTTCTTTCACTTACACTAATTAATGAGGAGGCCTCTGTAGTTGTCTTTGTGGCCAAGTCAGGGTAAATGTGGTTTCACACAGACTCGAACTCACTTTGCCAGGCTGAGTATCTCTGAGTCAGATTTTTTGCTGAAGGCTTGGTGTGGGCCAGCACATCCAAAAAGTCAGCAGTGGTCACTGTATCCAGCTGGATCCCAGGTAAACTGCTGCTCTCTAGATAAAAACACAAGAGGAGCAGCACAACGGTCTAGCTAATGGTGATCAATGCTCTTGAAACGTTAATAGACCTTCTTTCAAGACAATGCACAATGCAGCATTCTTAATGGTTAATGCAGCAACAGGCAAGACTGAAGAGGGCTGGGGAAAAAAGTCTTTAATGTGCAACTCAGCCCCTGAAGCCCATACACAAAATGTGACTTAAATGTATCATTATAAAGTGTTATTTAATATTTATATAGTGCCACAAATGGATCCAGCCCAACATAGTGTGCCAGCGAAATAAAAGCCCGAGCCCTAAGGAGTTTATCGTCTGGGGACAAAGTTGATCCGAAACAGAACAGCAGAGGAGGAAGGAGTTGGGTGCAGAAGGAGGATTTTTGACCAAAGAATGAGTGCCAGTGTAACAAGCCACAGAGAACAGGGGCAAGGTGCCACCTGCTGGTGAAAGCCCAATTTTTAAAAACAAATTTCTCTCCCAGAGCACCTTGGCTGTCATCCTCACCATACCTGACTGCTGATTTTCAAGGGCATTGAAGATCTTCCTCACAGGCCGCATGGCTGCTTCCCTGCAGACTAGCTTGATGTCCGAGCCCGAGTAGCCCTCCATCTCCTGAAACAGCCGCAAACCCAGCCATTAGGCAGCAGGCAGAATGCTGGTGGTGGTTACATTCTTACGGGCAGGACAGGGTGTCAGAGCCCCTGTTTGGATTCTGTATCCGTCACCCATGGACACTATATAAAGATTCCCAGATAAATAGTGTTTGGGGGAGAGAGGCTGCTAACGTGTTTGGATAACCTAAGGATCTGGGCCACAAACAACTTCCTAACACCATCCAAACGTAGGTGGTGAGATGCTGGTGACGACTGGCCCACCCAAGCCAGCCTAATGGGGCCCTTGTGCCCAAATTCAAGGATGGCAAAATTTGGTAGACACTTCTGTTCTTGTAAATAGGATTATAACCTGCCTTTAAGGAACCTCAGAGAACATCACATTCAAGTGTCCTCTCGAGGCAATGACACCAGTGGGCCTGGGGGTAACATGCTTTTCCTTTTGTGAAAGACTTGCATTTAATCATCACAGCAATCCTCTATGGCCTGTTACCCATTTTACAGATGAAGAAGCTGAGGCTCAGAGAGCAAGTGACTTCCTTGATGGCACACAGTTAATAAGTGGCAGGGCCAGAATCTGACCGTAGGTCCTCTGAGTCTAAACCCTATTCCACTTTATCACATCTCTGCTTGAATGTTCCCGAGGGACAAAGAGCATGGTCTTTCATGAAGGAGAGGCCCGTTGTGCTTGTTGGGGCAGCTTGGATCTTTTCTAAGTGACTCGAGGCTCCGAACAGCTGAGAAGACGGTCACAGGGCGGCCCCTGGGCCTAGGCGCCTCCCCAGGCAGCTCACCCTGCTCAGCAGGCTGTACTCCAGCTCCGCGCGCAGCTCCAGGGCACAGCTCCTGCTCACGGGCGGCAGCCAGTGGTGGATCATGGCCTGCCTGGCCTCCTGGCTTGGGAGGTCCACCAGAATCCTCTTCTCCAGGCGCCGCAACATGGCACAGTCTAGCTCCCTGAGTCACGTCCAAAACACAGGAACTGGTTGGGGCAGTAACTCACTTCTTAAGCAACAACTATATTTGAAGAACAAATTTAGCAGGAACCAATCCTGCATCTTAACTGTTACTCTACATCTATGTCTGAGTGGGTAGGACCATTACTTCATGTTGTTTGGGAGAAACAAATGGTTAAAAAGAAGAAAAAAAGAAAGGAGAGATAGGGAGGGAGGGAGGAAGGAAGGAAGAAAAAGAGAAAGAAAGTATACATCCCCCAGATACCTCATGTGAAGGAGGTGGTTTTAGGTGACTTAATTTGAGGGGGAATAAATCCAGCTAACACCAACCAAACGTGAGCATTCCCACTGCAGTTGTAACATCAATTATTCAACCTGACCCTGCCAACGAGTACATTATACCTGACAAAACTTGGGCACTCTGGGAAGTGCGCTAATTCTTCAAAAACTCTCATATTTTCTGGAGTGAATGACTATCTCACTCCATTGCTCTGGTGAAGTAAAGTGCGAATGCTCCTTCCTGGGCGCCCAGTGCAAATGTGGCCCTTTGAAACACTCATTCCTGGTCTCCCAAAACACTGTCAGGCCAGGTTTATGCACTTTGCATCTGCAAGCCATTTCCTTATATTTCTTAATATAAAAATTTCAAGCAAATAGAAAAGTAGAATAAAACAACAAATATCCACATACCTACCATCTTGATTCAACAACAGTTAACATTTTGCCATATCTGCTTCATACGTATTTATCTATTCTTGTTAAATTATTTCAATGTAAATTACATCATGAAACCCCACCCCCCAATGCTTCAGTATGCATTTCCCAAAAAAGGGACATTTCCTTATATAAGTATAATACCATTATGACACTAACAGAATTAACACAGATTGAATAATATGTCTAATGCCCATTCCATAGTAAAATCTCTCCAATCACCCCCAAAATACCTTTTACAGTTTTCCCAACCAACATTCAATCAAGGATTATGCACTACATATGATTATGTCTCTTAAATCTCTTGTAATCCAAAGCAGTCTCCTTGCCTTGGCCCCTTTTTGAATAGGTAAGGCTAGTTGTACGATGTCCCACATTCTGGATTCGTCTGATGTTTTCCTCATGGTATCAGGTAACTGGTTCCTGTATCTCCTGTCCTCCAAGATGGAAGTTAGACCTCAAAGCTTAATCAGAATCAGGATAAACATTTTTGGCAAGTATATTTCATGGATAATATGTTTTCGCATTCATTACATTGGAATCCAAGGTTGGTGTGCCTCACTGCTAGTGATGTGATGTTTAATTACTGAGATCATCTGGTGACCACAGCTCTCTTCACTGGACGATCTCTCAAGCATCTCTTTGTAAGGGGTAAATATTCTACATACAGTACTTTAGCACCATGGGAATACCCCTTTCCCCATCCCTTTCAACTAGTGGTTTTAGCATCTGTTGATGATCTTTGAATCAACTGTTTCATGAGAGTGGTGCAAAACGGTGATTTAAAACTTTTTTCCATTCCAAATGATTATGTAGAATGATCATGTAAAGTAGAGCTTTCCCTCATTAACTGGGGCTCTTTGGTTACCTTGAGTTACCATTCCTATTAAAAACAGATCATTTTTGAGTGTGAGTTTGTGAACCCTTTTTATGTTAAAATTTCAAGCTCCTAGACAGGAGGGAAATATCTCTTTGATTTTCTAGCACAGAAATTAGGAAATGCCTGTGTGTTGGTCTGGCTTAGCCGATAATAAAGAGTAACAGTGAAAAGCATCATCACCAGATTTTCTCACTCATAAAGATACCGAGAATTTCCAAAGCACCCTCCCTTTTTTCTTATTCTGAATCTATGTCATGATATTTCCTTTAAATTGAAAACATGAAAATACCCTTCCAGGGAGCATATCTGAATCCTAAACTGGAGCGACCAGGTTTCTTAAAAGATTGTGTCTTTTCTTTACCTACTATTCCTCCCGTCCTGAGCTGAGAATCCACTCCAGGGCTGCTTTCCCGGCAATAAAAAGTACCTATTTCTTTTTTGCATTTGCTTTGTTCTTTATCAGCTTCACCCTGTTGAAATTCATCTCATCAGAGACAGCCACCTGCACAACCACATCCCCTCTCAGGGCCAACATTTATATTCCAGACACAGGGTTGAGGGAACTTTGCAGAGCTCTAGGCAATTATTTTTTACGTCTGAAATATTAATAAAAGCTCGTGCTTAAATAGCACTCACCAGGTGGCACGTACTGTTTCAAGTATTTTTCAGATATTAATTCTCAGAACCTACCTATGAGGTAGGTAATATCTTTGTTTAAGATGAGGAAACTGAGGCATAGAGGCCGAGTAGCTTGCCTGAGGTCAAGGCTAGTGAATGGCGGCCCTGAACTTGAACCCGAACAGTGAGACTCTGGAGACTGTGCCTCAGTAACTGGCCTGATACTAGCACAGTAACAGCAGGGAGACCCCAAGTCACATCACGGTGAAATCTCAGAACCCTGAGAACGAACAAAGGATCATAAAAGCTTCCAGAGAGGAAAAACAGGTTGCATCCAATGAATGGAGAATAAGATTTCTCATCATCAATGTGAGATATTAAAAGAAAATAGAGCAATCAAAATTCTGAGGAAAAATAATTATTTATAACTAGTTATTTTTGGCTGCGTTGGGTCTCTGTTGCTGCGCGCGGGCTTTCTCTAGTTGCGGCAAGCAGGGGCTACTCTTCATTGCAGTGTGCAGGCTTCTTATTGCAGTGGCTTCTCTTGTTGCAGAGCACGGGCTCTGAGCACGCAGGCTTCAGCAGTTGTGGCACGTGGGCTCAGTAGTTGCAGTGCGAAGGCTCTAGGGCACGCAGGCTTCAGTAGTTGTGGCACGCAGGCTCAGTAGTTGTGGCTCGTGGGCTCTAGAGCGCAGGCTCAGTAGTTGTGGCGCACGGGCTTAGTTGCTCCATGGCACGTGGGATCTTCCTGGACCAGGGATCGAACCCATGTCCCCTGCATTGGCAGGTGCATTCTTAAGCACTGTGCCACCAGGGAAGTCCAGGAAAAATAATTTCCAGTGTAGAAATCTGTATCTTGATCAAACCATCAATTAAGTGGGAGGATAGAATAAAGACATTTTCAATATGCAGAGCCTAAAAAATATTACCTCCCATGTACCCTTTATCGGGAAAGTACTAGAGGACCAAAGGGAGAGAAACCAAACCAAAGGGCCACATGGGCTCCAAGAAACGGAGGGTCTGACAGAGAGAGAAGGAAACCTCCAGGATGACGCAGGGGGTGCCTAGGGTGCAGAGGACAATCCGCTTATTTTGGAGAAGGAGAGAAGGCTCTGGAAGATGTGCCTCCAAGAAGATAAACTTGACTGAATACCTGGTATGTCTGAGTAAATCCAAAGCTGTTTTAGACAGTTAGCAGAGAGATGGGCCTCGATTAGTGGCAGGAGGAGGTGAGTGAGGGGGGACGAAAGGAGGGGGTCAGGGAGATATAGAGAAGAGACACCATTAGACTCACATTTAGGAATTCGGTCCAGCAACATTGCCCACCCGCCAAGTGTATTGTCACTGCTGAGTCTCCGATACACAGAAATGAATATGACAAACTCCTTACTTCAATGTAAATAATAGGCAATAACTGGGAGGTTTGGGCCTTGGACTGCAGGAATGTTGGTCCTGTAAACTTTAAAAATGAAATAAGACTTGGGAACCTGAAGCTAAAACCAGGAAGGAAGAGAGAATAAGCTGGGGAAATGGCAGTGCTGGGTTGATGAGCAGTTGCCATATTTCCCCCAAGGCCTTTCCTTGGACCAGCTGCCCCTCCTGAAAGGGCAGGGGCTGCAGAAGGAAGGCTCTTTGGTGGGAGCACCTCTGGTCTCTTCATCCCAGCTAGGGGGACTGCTTATTGAAAGGAAGACCAGATCCCCGAATGCCCTAGGAGAATGCAGGCAGGCAGAGGGAGGTGGGAAAACAATCCCTCACTATAGATGATTGTATTGATCAGCTAATGCCCTAAGGCACGAGATTTACCTCAGAACTGCTTGTGGGCACAAAATAAGTGCAACTCTCTGACAGCCAGGCCTGATTAATGCACTTTTAATGACATCAATAATTATAATCATACAAGGGAGGAAACAAAGGACAAATGGAATGTACCCAGGAATCATTCTTTATGCCAATATATTTACGTGAAAAAATTTAACCTGCGGCAACCAGAAAACACTCCCTTTAGCTGCTACATTTTGATTTTCACACCCAAGTTATTCTGTTCTCACATCTCCTTCATCTTGGTCATTTGGTACTTCCATCACCTCGAAGGTCAAAAGCAACCAGCAAGAGTGACTGTGACACAGTGAGGGCTCACAGACCTCACAGCCTGGCCACTGGACCGGTGCCCGCTGCTATATACAAGGTGGCAGCGCCCACTGGTCACCTAGACAGCTTGCATGGGCCACGAGGCCTTGCACTTGAGCACCTGGGCTCCCGTGCCAAATCTTCGGGGCCCTTCCTCAGCCCCTGGCATGTCTCCCCTGTTAAACCATGTTGTTCCTGGGATAATGATCATTCCAAATTTTACAGAATTTGGAAATCAAACATCATTCTAGATTGTTCATTCCATAGTGAAAACATTAAGTTCAAACCATCTCAGTGTGACAAGAGAAAAGCAACCTTCAGTTTTGTAGGCAAAGTCTTTGCAGTATGTCCCTAACCAACGTGAAGTCAGAGATCGTGGCAATCCTTGAAAAGCAGATTCAGGAATTGTATTCTTTGGTAGGTGACAGGGAGTCAATGAATAAAGCGCTGAGGTTTACTTTGTCTCCTGCACTGAGCTCTGTGTAAGTTGACTCCTACCTACACTTCCCACCTGGGCCAAACTGCTCTGTCGGCCGTTATCTGAATGTACATTTTGCCATCCTAGTTGAGCATGCACTCAGGTCATTTTCTTTACTTGTAACTTCCAGTTGGTCTACCAAGAGCCAGGTCCTTTTCACAGGTCCAGTGCAAGTGCTCTCTACCCCCTTTTCTTTTAAATATCTTTAATCAGAAATGGCCTCTTCCCGATATAATTTTATTCTACTTATTGTCTGTACCAGCCACATGGCTGGCTGTATCCTCACTTCTTAGTTATTTGCGTTTATATCTCATCCATTGTCCCATCAGATAGCCAGCCTCTAGAGGCCAAGGATCATGGACCATATATCTTGGGTTCCCCCTCCTTCCATCATGCAGAATACTCACAGTAGGTACTCAATAGATACTACTTGAGTGAATGAATAAACTTTCAGTTCAGGGCTACTGGCTTCATGTAAGTGATCTGCTTCCTTAAAGCCCAGTCTTTATTTACGAAGGTAAATCTGCTTTGTTGAAAATTAGCATTTTATAAGCATCATTAGTTCGAATTAACAGAGAAAACAAGCATCAACTTGGGAATAAAGCATTCTATTTTCATCTTTAGTAAAAAAAAAAAAAAACACGGAAATGATGATTCAGCTCACTTGGCTGGGCAGTGCTTTTGAAGATGAGGTGAAAGATGTAGTCTCCATAGGGGGCCTCTCATCTCCAGAGACTGCACTTCTCATTCTGAAGAGTGAGCTCACAAGCAAGAGACAAGGGGATCTAACAGGAGAGCCATCAGTTCAGTCTATGTCCTACTGATGTTAGGGTAAGAGCATCACATATTTATAATAAAGAATGACAATTACTTCGAGTTACTAGAATACCAACAAGGAGATATATTCCTATTATTCTTGCCAGAAAATGTATGACCAATAATTGAGAGAAGAAATGGGAATCTTCTTTTTCCAGCAAAATGATGAACTAGATATTCAGAAATCTCTTGATATAAAGCCACTTTAAAAGCTCGGTGAATTATAGGAATCACTTTTGGTATACACAACAAATGAGTCCACAGGAAGCAGCAAAATTCTCAAGCCCTAAAAATGAAGAGGAAGCCAAAAATCAAGACTGGGCAGCTGAAATTGAAGCTGTGGCTGAGTGTTTGCCTCTTAGTTACAAAAAAAAGTTTGGATTTTAAAGTCTACCTGTGGCATAGCATAGAAGGCCTTGGGCCCATTCAAGATGGTAGGTAGAAACAAGGCCCATCACGTAAAACAAAAAACCAGATGGCACATCCTCTATGAAAGGATGGGTTAGAAAAATATCCCCACTAGCAATGGAAAGAACCAAGGGAATCTGTCTTATACTTTGGGGTGGGAAAAAGTCTTCACTGATAATTCAGAATCCAACCTACCCTCACTGGCATGGATGAAGAAACCCTATGCTAAGAAATTAGCTTACAGTTGTCCAAAGCCTGTCAGGCATAAATTTTCTGTGAAAGGACATGTGTAAGACTCTCACAGATAGAATTCCCCTCACTAAATGTAAGCCCACCATCCCAAATTCTGAAACATATAACGAACCACCAAGAATGAGAGTCTGCAGAAGAAACTAAGAACAGAATTAAACTCCACTGATACAGACGATAAAATAATTGTGTTTAAGATGTATAAAATGATAAAAGAGGGAATCAAAAATATGAGAGAGACTCGCTTCTGGCCAAGATGGAGTAGCCCATCCTTCTCTAGTCCACCCACTACTACTAAAATTCATTGCATGTAATACAGCTTCTAAACATAGGAAGACACTGGAAAGAAGGAGGACGAGGGGCTAGGGAGCGGGGGACATGCGGAACGAACGACAGGGCAGTGTTCTCAGGTTTCTGTTTTGCCTCCCTCAGACCTCCCACACGGGGCGCTGGAGAAGCCCACTGACAAACTCCTAACAGGCACAGACAGAAGCCTCAAGAAAAGCTCATTCTCTCTAACAAACGGCTGGGAAGAGCAGGTCCACCAGGACACAAAGCCTTTTTGATAATACCTGCCCTACCCCAGCTAAACGTCAGAGGGAAAACTGCCCCCCACAGAGTGTCTGTGCTGGGAGTCATGGTGGAAGGAGCTTGGTCCAATGCACTGGTGCCATATTAAAACCCTCAAGAAAAAGAAAAGTCAAATAAATTAAGGCCCACCCATACGTGGGATTCTATATGGAATTAGGTAGATTTTCAAAGTTGTCCACAATGTATTAAGTGAAAGAAAAAAACAGGCCACAGAACAAAATAATATGTATCCATGAACGTTCACATTCTTGTTTCTGTGTGTGGGGCGTGGGGTGGTGTCTGTGTGAACAGTTATAGGGGACTGTGCACTTTCAAGCAACCCCAAAGCATATAAAATATGACTTTTATAATGAACATGTATTATTTTTCTAAATAGCCAAAATGGTGAAAATGATTTCCCTCTTGGGGAAAAAAATTACCACAGAAGGATACAAAGGCAACAAATGATAGCAAATAACCAAACCATTTTCACCATTAGGGTATATACAAAGATGATAATACTTATGTCACAGTGGTGAAATTATGAGTAGTTTTTCCCTAATTCTCAAATTTTCTATAAAATGGTTATGTTAATTTTATACTTTTTAAAATTTGGTTTTAGAATTACAGTTCACATGTCAACCTGCACCCTGTTAAGATAAAGTAATGCCACAGCAGGCCAGGCTGCAATCAATTTATGTCTGATGAAACCAAAAAACTGAGGTGTGAATGGGGCAAGGGCAAGGTTACTCCTAGTAACCTCCTGCCCAATCAGTCCTGGGCCTGCCCCGCTGCACCTACCAAATCCTGCACCACACTTTTTTCCTGGTTGTGTCAGAATCACCCATCAACCACATATGGAGGATCATGAACTTGATATCATTGTACAGGTTAGTGAAGCTTTGTATGGAGAGAAGCAATTTCAAGCAAAGCAATTTGACCACTGGTAGGCACAGACATACTATTGCTAAAAAACAAAATTCAAATGAGTAAATTTAAAGATCTAATTGGCTTTGTTCAACGATTCAGGAATCCAGGAGCATCCCATCTAGCAAACAGAAAGGAGCTCTGAAGACACGTACAAAATGGAAAATGTTTTATAGGCAGAAGGAGACGCAACAAGAAAGTTATGGGCAAAGAGTGGATTGTTTTGGGTAAGGTCACCTTCTTTTGGGGAACAGCAGAGTCTACCCAGTGGATTACCTCACTAGTACTGACGAGGTAATTCCAGACTGACTGGTTAAGATTACATTCCTGGGAGAGGCTGAAACTATTAGGTTAAGTATTGAGTCTCAGTTTGATGATGTGGGCTTAGAACAAGTGACTTCATTTGGGGCCTGTTGTCCCTTTTTTAAAATGATAAAAGATTTTAAAAGCCTGAAAGCATGATTGAATGCTATTGCAATGAAAGATGCAATTATCAGATCAGAGTGAGTTAATGCAAACCACCGTTTCCCGAAAGGTTTTCAAATAGAACATTGGTCTGATGAGATGCTCCTTAAGGAAGGGATTCTGGGGTCAAATAAATATGGAATGTACTGCTTTCTCATAGCTTTTCTTGGAGAGTCACAACACACAATAGCATCTTAAAGGCACTGAGAACTCCTGCCAGGGTGGAAATCAGTTGAACTGTAACTCAGTATCTCTGAGTTAAATTAGATCCCACTAGATCCCATTTTTTGGATAATGACCTGTGGGGAACCATTCTTGGAGAAATGTTGATCTAGAGGGTAATGATAGTCAAGGCACGAGGCCAAAAGGTAGGACCTCAGAGAGCACAGCTTCTCCCTAGAGCCCAGGAGACACATGGAGCTACTGCGGAAAAACCCAGGGTTATGTCTGCTGACCCCTTCAATCACATGTATACACGTCTATAGGAATCTCACGCCAGACAGGACAGAGCCCATATGGGAAGAAGTCAGTTTACATGGGTACATTCTTCCACATTCCCAGTGCCAGAATCTCTAGGATCTTATGCTTTCTTTACATATTAAGATTTTTTTTTTTTAAATCCAGAGTGTGGTCATACTAGGTGGATGATTTTTAAAAGGGACAGTGAAATGTCTAGCCCTTTTGCAAATAACAAGGAAAAGATGAGTTTCAACACGCTTCACACATACAATTTTTATACCTTCTTTGTACAAACTACCATCAAGTTTAGTAGACATCTAAAGATGGCATTTGCCTTAATAGCCCTTAATAGCCCTGTTCAGTATTTTGTTTCCCTCTGTACTCCTAGGCCTGAGTTTGTGAATACTCAACAATACTAACTGTGCTTGTTAAACATTTCTTCCATGGCTATTACTTTAAGTGGTATATTAAATATGCAACATTCGTATTCTTCTCATTGCTAATTTACACATCAAATGACACAGATGAGCTGTTATTTCTTGCTTCCTTCTTGTCCTTTCTGTGATGCTATAGATCAAGGAAGGAGGTCCTCGGAGGAGAAGCAGTGAATAAACCAAGATGCTGCACGCCACCTCACTGCTGAGAAGGGAGAAAATGACTAGCCCTTTGAGACAGAATGGATTTGTCTAGGGAAAGTGATAAGTTAACAAGCAGTAGGTGATAGCCTAATGCCTTGGAAGATGCTGTAGATAAGAAATACCACTAACCAACCATAAAGAATTTCTTTGGGGATTTTACGACTGGATTTTTACATAGTTTGGTATAATTTAGTTATTTCCCCAACAAGCATAGATTGCTTGAATCAGATAAGTTTATTCCCTCATCTAAGACCCTGAAGCCAAAATAAAGGTCTGTCCCAATACTCTTTTTTTTTTTTTTTTGGTCCCAATACTCTTGATAAAAATATATTATTTCCTAATTTAAGGACTTGGACAGTATGTAGCAAAATACTTAAAAATAAAAACTATGCCCTTTCATACAGCAATCCTACTTCCAGAAATCTGTACTTAAGAAATAACTAGATTTTGGTCAAAGATTTTTATTCAAGGAAGTTCATTTCAGTGTTATTTATAATAGAGAAAGTTGGGAGCAGCATTTATGTTCAACAGGAAAGGAATGATTAACTAAATTGTGGTATATTCACATGTGGGAATTTTGGGCAGCCATTACAAAATCCAATTTTCAAGGATTATTTAATGACGTTGGAAATGTTCTTACTATAATGTTAAGTAATGAAAGCAGGACCCTGGTGGGAATACAAAATGTACAACCTCTATGGAGGGAAATTTGGCATTCTCTACTATAATTTCATGCACATTAACCCTTGACCCAGCAATTCTACTTCCAGGAACCTTCCCCAAAGATACACTGGCAAACACACAAAGTGATATATGCACACCATTACTCATTGCAACATTACTTATAAGAGCAAAAGAGTAGCAACAGCCCCAATGCCCATCAGTAGGTGATGGGGGTAGATTATCATATGAACAAGATGGAATACACGCAGCTACAAAGGGAAGGAGGGAGAACTTTCTGTACTTATTTGGAAAGATCTCCAGAACATTTTGTTATGGAAAAAATAAAAATACAGAACAATTTCTATAATATACCGCTTTTTGTGTAAGTAAACCAAGTTATTTTATGGAGTTCTTAAAAAAAACTTGACAGTTTATTTGTGGAGGATGTGACAGTCTGTCTCTAAATAATGTCTTTCTAAATAATGTCTGTCATTCCTTCCATTAGTCCAGTGAGCCTCAGCCTGGGGTAATTTTGCCCCCCTCCCTGGGCAACATCTGGCAATATCTGGAGACCTATTTGGTGGTCACAACGGGGGGTGATGCTACCAGCATCTAGCGGGGAGAGACCAGGGATGCTGCTCAGCATGGTACAGCGCACAGGAGGCCCCACAGCAAAGAATTCTCTGGCCCCAAATGTCAAGAGTGTTGAAGATGAAAAATCCAGAATTAGCTCTTCCATCTTAGTTATGCCAGGTCTGTACCATTTTCTTCATCAAAATTTTACTGTTATGATAGGTTTGGTATTATTACTGAAAATTCTGTTATAGTCACAAATATAAAATATATCTACATATTAGGATAAAGTGAATAACAATTATATTAATGTTGTTAAGAACTAAAATGTTCACAATTAGAGAAAAGACACAAATATAAAATCAAATAATTTAAAAACCTTGTAATCTTAAATTTGAGTGCTAAGTATTAGTATGAACTCATCATTTGCCTCTTTTTAAAACTAGGTATGTATTTCCTAGCTCTGCCCAATCAAAAGGCCAGGAAGCAATGATAATCCAGTAGCAAGGAACACCCATAACTGTGAGACTGTGATCTCTAAATAGTATTTCCCATTAAAGGGAACCAGGGCTCTGTGAATCAATGGCTGATTCCAGGTCTGGAGCAGAATATTCAAATTGAGCCTGGGTCACCTTGTGCAAATGACAAAGGAGCTTGGCCCTGCCACACCTAACAGAAGGGGAAGCTAAGAAATAGAATCCAAAAGTTGGGGTCCTGTTATGAAAGTAGAAGGATGAAGTAAATATTGGGAGGCAGGGGCTTCCCTGGTGGCGCAGTGGTTGAGAGTCCGCCTGCCGATGCAGGGGACACGGGTTCGTGCCCCGGTCCGGGAAGATCCCACATGCCACGGAGCGGCTGGGCCTGTGAACCATGGCCGCTGAGCCTGCGTGTCCGGAGCCTGTGCTCCACAACGGGAGAGGCCGCAGGGGTGAGAGGCCTGCGTACCGCAAAAAAAAAAAAGAAAAATATTGGGAGGCAGTTATCAATCTCTGCCACAGCAGCATGGGGGCTGACAGTCAGGCTCTGGATCTGCCTGTCCAGTACAGTAGCTGCCGACCACATGTGGCTACTGGGCACTTGAAGCAAGCCTAGTCCAAACTGAAGCATGCCCTAAGTATAAAGTGTACACTGGATTTCAAAGATTTAGTATGAAAAAGAGAATGTAAATATCACAATAATTTTTATATTGATTATATATGGAAATGATAGTATTTTACATATACTGGGTTAAATAAAATATGTTATCAAAATTGCATATTATCTGTTTCTTTTGATAATTTTTAATGTGGCTACTAGAAATTTTTTAAGTATGTGTGCCTCACATTATATTTCTATTAGACAGCGCTGCTCTAGAAAAACCAGTTACAGGGTCTTCTGAAAGGCTCGGAGCTTGGGAAATGGGACAGACATGGGAAGTTTAGCAAAGGCATGGAGAAAGAGGAACAAAAAATTCAGAGAGGGAGGGAGGGAGGGAGGGAAGACAGACTAGTGGCCACAGAACAGAAGAAAATATCTACAAATCTGATAGAGGACGAAACAAATCTTATAACTCAATAATTTAAAAACGGACAAAGGATTTGAAAAGACATTTCACCAAAGAAGATATGCAATTGGCCAATAAGTACACGAAAAGATGCTCAATATCACTAGTCATCATGGAAATGCAAATCAAAGAGAGGAGATACCACTGCTCATCCACTAGGATGACTATAATCAAAACGACAGAGAATATCAAGTGTTGATGAGGATGTGACGAAATTGGAACTTTCATCCATGGCTAGTAAGAATGTAAAATGGTGCAGCCACTTTGGAAAACAGATTGGTCGCTCCTCAATTAAACATAGAGTTACCATAATAATTGCACTCAGAGGTATAAAAATAGGCAAATCTATAGAAACAGAAAATAGATTAGTGGTTGCTTAGCGCTGGGGGTGGGAGATGGGGATGACTGCTAATGGGTACAGGGTGTCTTTTCAGGGTAAAGAAAAATATTCTAAAATTGATTGTAGTGACGATTGTATAATCATATAAATATAAATATAGCTAAAACCATGAATTGTACACATTAAATGGTGAATTGTATGGTATGTGAGCGATATCTCAATAAAGCTGTAAAAAAAAACTAATGATGTTATACCAAACAAGTCATGAGATCATAGTGAGAGAGAGAGAGAGAGAGAGAGAGAGAGAAAGAGGGAGGGAGGGAGGGAGGGAGGGAGACTGACTCATTGGTTACCACTGGAGGTTGCTAGGGCACAACTCATAACTCTAAAAATCAAAGAGAAAGAATTCTGATTTTCAAGTATGAACTACATTTCAGGGTAACCAAATAACCCTATTGGATGGACCAAAGTTCTATGGTAGAGAATAATTCCAGCTATCAATCAGAAGGAATGATAGGATCACACCTCTAGTGAAATAAGTGATTCAGGCAAAGATCATCAATGGATGCTACAACCATTGACGGGAACTATAGAGCAGAGGAACCTGGCTGACACACCTGAACCCACTGATCAATCTTGGTACCACCACAGGCGGGACAACAGGGCACTACATGCTTCTGCATGTGATGCAATGTGATGTACTCAGCATCATGTATGAAGTATGTCGCCAAAAAATTATATTAATCCTGAATTGAATCTAATCAATCTAACTTTTAGTCTAGAGTAATTATAAGCGTATGAAGAACTAGCTAAGTATTACCATGAGCATACAGTGAGCCACATCCTGAAAGTTTAGACTCTGCAGGACAACCTCCCTAGCAATCAAGTCAATAGCAAGTGGGGGAAAAAAAGAGGGAGTCTGTTCTAGATTAAAAGATACTTAAGAGAACAACTAATTACAAAATGCAAATCTTGTTTGGTTACCAGTTCAGTAAACCAACTGTAAAAAGACATTTTTGGAACAATATGGGAAATCCGAATATAAACTGGGTATTAGAGGATACTAAGCAATTACTGTTAATTTTGTTGGGGTTGATAATGACACTGTGATAATGTAAGAAAATGTCCTTATTTTTTTTAAAGATGTATGCTGAAGTATATATATGTGAGAAATAACATAAGAATCTAGGATACAGTTTAAAATGTTGCGGCAAAACAAGAGAGGAGGCAGCAATAGATTAAATCAATTGGGCAAGATGCTAGTTATGGAAACTAGAAAATGGTGGGTTCATTGTGCTCTTTTCTCTTTAGTGTTTGTCTAGAATTTTTCATCATAAAAAGTTTTTTTTTCAACCCAGCGATGTTCAAGAATGGGTAGGACTTACCAGTTCCCAGATATGCTGAAAGGATGCAATCTGTGATGTCAAGGAATCCAAGCTCAAAAGCACATATGTATTTGCCATTTGACATGACGAGAGGCAATTCTTTCAGAAAAACCCTTCTAGGCTTCTTTATTTTTGATTGCTTACTAGGTTTTTGTTTTTCCTCTCTGAACCATTTTATGTGAGGTTTCCCAACGACTGATCACCTCAGGGAAACTGCGGCAGCACTATAACCTCCTCAGCTAAGCCCTAGGTTTCGCTGGGAGGTAAGGGCTCTCTATTCCTCCCTGCGGGGCACAGCCCTTCCCAGAGCCGTGCACGAAGCTGTCCAGTTTTCCCCTACCCTCCTTAGCTGACTCTCACAGTCCCCCTGGGTCATAAGTAAAGAGGTTATGATCAACCCTCTTTCAAACAGGTGAAGGAATGGAGATTCTTTCTCTAAAGGATTTCACCGCCACATTTAAATGATGGTTCTCTGTGTGGATTCAACTTTAACATTGTGTGTAAACACCTCTCTCTTCACAATGTAAAATGCTGATCACCTTAGCACATTAGAAAAGTCTTATAAATTTGAGAAGAGTTGAAGCTGGGTTGAAATTATGAATATAGTTAAAATAACAGATTACACATGAACATCATCACCTCTTGCCAGTGACGACTTCTCTGGGAGCCTAGATGATCAGCATGCACAGGCAGAAGGGTGTCTCTTTTCACCTTGGAATGTAGAAACAGAAATGGACGAGGTAGGGGGAAGGGGAAGAGTGTCACGAGTCCCAGCTCTGCTGCAAATAGGATGTTGACTTTGGGTGGACTGACCTCCCTTGACCTTGGTACCCACTCTGCAAATGGCAAGAGCAGCATTTCCTTATCTGGCTCCTGTCTTATCTGCAGCTCAAAAGAAACAAGGTATGTGAAAATATTCTTGTAACTATAAAGGGATTATAATTATTTTTTAAAATATTCTCTCCAAGTAGATATTATTTTTCTCTAGTCAACATCTCTTATTTCCCAATTCTGCTTCTAGAATTGGTCTTAAACCACTCTGGGATACAGTCTGAATAACAGACTCTGAGAGTAGATTATATTTTCAATTAGATATTATTTAGCTTCCTATTTACTGCACAACATTAAGGTAAAGATTTTCCTCCCAACTTAAAGTTTAATTTTAACATGTTAAAATCCAAACATGTTATTTCTGGAATATTCTTTGAGTCCTGCAGATTTTAGTATTTTACAGTTCTCTGCCAAACCCCTGCTTAAACACAGTTAATAATTTGGCTTTAAACTCAGAATGTCCATTTTAAATATTGTCAGTGGTAGCCCTGGCCTATGTTCCTTCTGTTCAGGCAGATTCTTTCACGGTACAAGTAGCAAGGATTGAGGACTTGACCAGGAAAGCCTTCAGCTTAAACTTCCAGGGCTGGAACCAAGCAAGAGGACTTTTCCTGAAGTGCTCAGTATAATATCTTCATCTGTACTCAGTGGCTCATGAAAATGCATTCAGAATGTACTCTCTAGATCTCTTACCATGGCAGGTTGGAGGCTGCTAAGACAAACACGAGATCCTCGGAGCGGGCCAGCCCATCCATCTGCACCAGTAACTCAGTCTTCATCCGCAGGCTTCCTTCGTGCTCTCCCCTAGAGAAAGACGAGAAGGTGAGATGCTCCCAAGAGGCAGAGTCTTTGCTTCCATGACCAGAGTGACACTTATAGCAAGGACTCAGTGACGGCAGACCGGGTTCCCTTCTGACAACTAACCCCTTCCCTGCCGCATTCTCAGGAGCTACTCATCCCAGGGTTGGAGAAAAGAAGCAATTGGTACTACTTTCAAACAGTAACAGAAAGGAAGTAAATGAACATAATCATGATATTGAAAAGAAAAACAAAGGTTGACAATGAACCAGAAAATAACTGAAGGGGAGACAGTGGCACTAGTAGATTAAAAAAGGCAGCCCCACTGTGTCTACCTGCCGTATCATTTACCCTTTTAAAAAATGGCTTCATTGAGAATAATCCTTTTCATTTATATAGCAGGCATGAAAGTACTTTACACACACTATTTCTTTTAGTATAATGTATGGACATAAACTGTCCAAGAAGAGATGAACCACAACACAATATTTCATTCTCTTCTAATAAGAGACAAGATAATGACACGGAAACTAGGCTTTCCTTGCACAGCAGAATAGAGGCAGTTTTCTGTGCAAATTCGTCCTCTGATTTTCCCACCACCCTCACTGCTGAGACCCTCCAGCCAAGAAAGAGATCACTACACCATAGGACGAGCACAATCAAAACTGGCTCAAAGTCCTGACCAGCTCCAGCAGGCTCTCATGTAGGTCAAGTTAAAAGGACAAAAAAGTGCCTTTCTAGCACAACACAACATTCAGTTTCTCATCTCTGCCTGTATATGGTGGCAGCCCAAATTAGGCTTATGGGTTTTTTAGGAAATGTGCCCCTTTCTATCTAAGAGGAAACATAAATATCGTTATATATTTATCTAGCATTTACACATAATTACTATTCTTTTAACATAACATGACCCCCAAAGTCTTCAGACCACCTGCCCTTATTCCCTTATCCTTTGAAGACTCTCGTTTTAGTGTTTAACTTCCAGACAAGGAAACTGACACACTCAAGGCTGGTAGATGAAGTTTCCAAGGTAGCTCAATCAAAGCTGTGGAGGGCCCTGGGGATGGAGATGGGCAGAGTGCATGTAAGGGCAAGTGTCACTGCAGTAAGGCAGGCCAGGAGCACAGGGCATTGCAGAGGAAGTGACCACTAGGGCAGCCTGGTGGGCTCCCAGCCAGGCCCCCGTGCAGCTGCCTGTTCCTGCCAGGCCCCCTTTGGAGAGGCAGATCACCTAGCCTGGGGCTGGCTAGCACCCATGAAGCCATAGAAACAGTTACATTTCAATCAACGACATGAATCCCATGCATCTTGGATGCATCTTGATGGTTGTTTTTCTCTGCTGGGAAAATGGTTTTTAATAAGTAAAATTTCATAAATTATATTCTAGTTATACTTCCAACAAGATAATTGTTTACTTTTTATTAATATTAGTTCTGCCTTGATGATAGACCATTAGAAGCCATCAATAAATGCAGCTGTGTTGAGTTTTCCCTGAGAGCTGTTTTTTCAAGCCAGGGATACAAAGTTTAGTAAAAAGTTTCAAAGAATAACACCTCTGATGAAGACAGAAAGGTGTTCTTAAAACACACACACACACACACACACACACACACACACACAACCTCATTACAGTCTGAGATGTGTTCTGCCTGCTGGGGACATTAGTGGACACTTAATCTTTAGAGATAACATATGTGACATATTTAAAATCGGTCCGGCTGAGCCACAGTCTGGTGTCACAGAGAAGTGGCGGCTTCCCTGGCCTCACACGCCTTGTCCAGGGCTGCCTCTCAGGGCTTAGCCCTCGGCAGCCCCGCTCCCCCCAGGCAGCCCCTCTGGCTCCAGGGGAGGTGTTCACAGGCGGCTATCTTGAGCCAGCAGGATGGTTATGGCAGCCTGGGATCAGGGGCTGGGTGATCTTCAGGCCTGAAATCCACTCTGTGGGGAAAGGGCAAGGGAGGATGACATTTCCTCTGGTTATAAAAACTACTTAAATCAGCTATTCAGTTAACATGATCTAATTTAAACACCTTTCCATGTGTCTGCAGAAAATCTGTGGGATTATTAATAGGCTCATTCTGCTGGTAAATGTCGATGGGCTTCCGACCGTCAAACACACTTACGAGAGGGGAGAAGTGATGACCAAAAAAACCCTGTCTGTTACCCAGGAGCCGTGCCTCTCTGACTCATCACTGACTCCAGCTCGTCCAGGAAGATGGTGGAGGGGGCGTGATAGCGGGCAAGTTCAAATAACACCTGGGTAGGAGAAAAGCAACCACTTGTTAATTCATATACTTAAAGTTCTCAGATGCTCCCAGAGATTAAAAGCTTAGGATAGCTGTAACATTAAGCATTTATGCTTCACTTTGTTATTTCACAATAACTTTATAATCGCTACAGTTACTTCTCCCTAGCACTACCCCATGGTCCAATTATTTCCATTTACCACTTGGTAAAATTACAGCCAGAGAGAATAAGTGGTTAGCTCAAGGTTATTAATCATAGGATTTCCCTGGTGGCGCAGTGCTTAAGAATCCGCCTGCCAACGCAGGGGGACACAGGTTCAATCCCTGGTCCGGGAAGATCCCACATGCCGTGGAGCAACTAAGCCCGTGCGCCACAACTACTGAGCCTGCGCTCTTAAGCCCACGAGCCACAACTACTGAGCCCGCGTGCCACAACTACTGAAGCCCATGCGCCTAGAGCCCGTGCTCCGCCACAAGCGAAGCTACTGCAATGAGAAGCCTACGCACTGGAATGAAAAGTAGCCCCCGCTCGCCACAGCTAGAGAAAGCCTATGCGCAGCAACGAAGACCCAACACAGCCAAAACTAAATAAATAAAAATAAATAAATTTACTTTTAAAAGTTACTAATCATAAATGGGAGAGCTTAAGATAAAACTCAGTTCCTGAACTTTGTTAGTTATTTTGTTAGCTAATTTGTTAGTTAACCCTTGAGACCCCCTGCCAATAACATGTTCCACGTGGACACAAAAGCCTTGGAATACGTAAAATCAGTTAATAATTTTTTTTCCCTTACCACTTAGAGACAATAAGGTTATTCTCAGAAGGAAGAACTGCAGAGAAAGGATAGAGTTCCAGTCATGGGCAACAAGGCCAAAGAATTTTGCCCTTTCTGCTCCCCAAATGACTCCATGAGGTCCCCAACACTGCTGTTTGGTAGGCTCAGGTACTTGAAGGCAATTCCCAATTGAATAAAATGTTCCATTCCATAATAAAATATTATAGACTGAATAAGAACAGGAAAGCAACCAGCAAAAGAACAGCCATAAAAACAAAATCGAGAGCTCTAAAGGGAGATGTGGTGGTGATGAAAAGAGTATAAAAAACTATACCTTTTTTTAAAAAACCCTGAAACTAATCTCTTGAGCACCATATACAATTCTTCCCTGGTTGATCAGAGAAAGCATTAGAGATTTAGAAAAGAATAGATGTTCTTTAATAGGCATAGGAGATTTATTCTCTGTGTCACTTAGCACTAGCAAAGCATCACAGAATAAATAAGAGGGGAAGGGCTCAGAAAAGGCCAGATTGTGGTTTTCATAGTAGTAGCAGGTCGTCCCTTACAGGCCTCCCTGTCACTGAATGGGAAACTCCTCACCTTCACCGCTGCTTGTGTGTGTGGTCCCTCCATGCTCATGCGCAAGTGTTTTCCTTTCACAGAATCCTATTTCTGGCTCAGCCCAGTGAGCTTGAGAGAACAGTGTCAATGCCGGGACACTCATCACAAATGTTTTTTAGACGCAACAGAGACCAACTCATTAGCAGCAGGTAATTTGTCTTCCTGTCACAAAGAGAAAAGCTCAAATATACCTGGTATGAAGGATGATTGCAACAGCAGCAATCTACCCAATGAAAAATGGCATATTAGAACACTTTTACACGTTTTTAAGGAGCTCCCCAAAGTGCAGAGAGACCAACAGCCTCGATAAGACCAAACATCCTGCTGGAAGGAGAACCACGTCTGGAGCCTATGTCTCCACATGGACCACACCACTACCCTTCCACCGCCAGAGAATATATAGAACCCTGGGTAAGTTCTTGGGAAGCACTAGTCTAAAATTTTCAGAAGCTCTTGGGGGAAGTTAAATCACACAGCTGGGGGAGGGTGGAAT
Source organism: Monodon monoceros (assembly GCF_005190385.1). Classification (NCBI taxonomy): domain Eukaryota; kingdom Metazoa; phylum Chordata; class Mammalia; order Artiodactyla; family Monodontidae; genus Monodon; species Monodon monoceros. The sequence goes on from NW_021703765.1 coordinate 25,471,300, forward strand.
GTTGAAAGATGTAAAAGCAACAACAGGTGCGTGCATTTGCTGACGAGACCACTCAGCTACGCAACAGCATCCGCTCCTAAGAGACATGAACATGGGGAGGGGAGGGAGAAACGTAACCAAGGGCTCCCTATACATAACTCTTCAATTGGAATAGAAAGAGAAGCAAATGGTAGGAAAGCGTCTCTGATTTAGGGGAAGGCCTTGAAGGGCTTTCTTTATCTGAAAGCTTCACTGTAAGAATCTTGACAGCATGACCAAGGTTTTCCAGGTGAGGCTCTTTCCAGGAGCTCAGAAAATAAGAGTAATTTCTGAAAGGACAGAAGATAAGATCCTTCCAGATTAGCATTAGCAGAGTTATCTGGTTTCCTTTTTGTTTAAAATTAATTAATTACTTTATTTATTTATTTTATTTTTGGCTGTGTTGGGTCTTCGTTGCTGCATGCGGGCTTTCTCTGGTTGCGGCGAGCGGGGGCTACTCTTCGTTGTGGTGCAAGGGCTTCTCCCTGCGGTGACTTCTCTTGTTGCGGAGCACGGGCTCTAGACTCGCGGGCTTCAGTAGTTGCAGCACGCAGGCTCAGCAGTTGTGGCTCATGAGCTCTAGAGCACAGGCTCAGTAGTTGTGGCTCACAGGCTTAGTTGCTCTGCAGCATATGGGATCTTCCCGGACCAGGGCTCGAACCCGTGTCCCCTGCATGGGCAGGCGGATTCTTAACCACTACGCCACCAGGGAAGTCCTGTTTTCCTTTTGAGTTATTTTTTAATATCCAAAAAATGTATTTCATAGAAAATAAGAAATATGAATATCTTCTAAACCTATAGAAAGATGCTCAAATTCATTCAGAATGAAAGAAATGCATGTTTGAGCACTTAAATATTACTTTCACTATCAGACTGGCAAAGATTTTTAAATTTGGGTACTACATGGTGTTGGCCAGGGTGTGAGGAAGCAAACACACACACCACTGATGGGAATGTAAGCTGGTGCAACCCTGTCGGCAGGGGATTTGGCAATCAGTGGTTTTCTTTTCTTCTGACCCAGCAACTCTACTTCTAAGAAATTGTCCTACACTACACTATATGCAAAGACACGTGTATAGAAAGACTCTTCACTGTAGCTTTCTTCATAATAGCAAGAGGCTGGAAACAACCTAAATGTGTATTAAGAAAAGATTGGTTAAACATGTTTTGGTACAACCATGCAATGAAGTGTCATGCAGACATATTAAAAACATGTTCTGTCTATCTATAATAGTGTGGAACAATATCCAAGTTACATTGTTAAGTGTGAAAAAACCCACAAGGTACAGAAGAGTATGTGTGCTATGTTCCTACTTGTATCTTAAAAGGAGGGAGATCGAGATACAGTTGTTGATGTAGATATAAATAAATGTTCTGGAAAGCAATTGTAGTAGTTTCCTCCAGGGAGAGGGCTCAGGGGTCTTTTTTACTATTTTTTTCAGAAAGCCTACTTTTTTTTCTTTGGCTGCATTGGGTCTTCACTACTGCACCTGGGCTTTCTGGCCTTCTGGCTTTCTCTAGTTGCGGCGAGTCGGGGCTACTCTTCCAGGGGCTCCTCTTCGTTGCCGTGCATGGGCTTCTAATTGCGGTGGCTTCTCTTGTTGCAGAGCATGGGCTCTAGGTGCGCGGGCTTCAGTAGTTGTGGCACACGGGCTCAGTAGTCGTGGCTCGGGGGCTCCAGAGCACAGGCTCAGTAGTTGTGGTGCACGGGCTTAGTGGCTCTGTGGCATGTGGGATCTTTCCAGGCCAGGAATTGAACCTGTGTCCCCTGCATTGGCAGGTGGATTCTTAACCACTGCGCCACCAGGGAAGTCCCTGAAAGGCTACTTTTTAAATGTATGGTAAAGGAAGGGGACAAAATTGAGGGCGGAATCATTTCCTAACTCTTAGAAGTCTAGCAAAACAATACTGAAGCAGAGGAAAACTTGAGTTAAATAAAATGCTCACACAGAATGGAGCATTCTAGTTAAATGACTTTTCTGGCTATTCAACATTAAACAAGAAAGTCCATTTAGTTTAAATCTTTGTTAGGAATATTCATTAGGGCTTCCCTGGTGGCGCAGTGGTTGAGAGTCCGCCTGCCGATGCAGGGGACATGGGCTCGTGCCCCGGTCCAGGAAGATCCCACATTCCGCGGAGCAGCTGGGCCCGTGAGCCATGGCCGCTGGGCCTGCGTGTCCAGAGCCTGTGCTCCGCAGTGGGAGAGGCCACAGCAGTGAGAGGCCCGCATACCGCAAAAACAAAACAAAACAAAACAAAAACCCAGAATATTCATTAAACATCTGAATTTCTTCTTTGCCTGGGTGAGTCTTGTCCAGGGAATCTTCCTCCGAGCACCTTGCAGTGTTTTGTGCTCATAGTTCAAAACACCACTTTTCATAACAGGAGATGAATCTAAACTGATTCTGGGGGCACCTTGTAAGTTTTGTTGTTCCTCATCACGCAGAAATGGAATGTTAAAGAGAAAAGTCTTCAGGCTGATAAGAATTCTAGTTTTTTGGATTTAAGCTAATTGAAATCTAGCTAACTAGAATCACATGGAACCCATAAATTTAGGAGCAGCTAAAATTAAACCCTGTCTGGCACTGAGTTAGACTCAAGATGAAGAACAATGAAACAGAAGATGTCAACATAGATGTCCATGAATTACAATCTGGTAGGGGTGATAAGAATTTATAAAAACTTACACATTTGAAGTAACTTGAGAACAATCACAAAGTAATAAGTAATAGGTTATTTTAGGTAAATCAATCCTTTAAAAATATTTTATTATCACTTCCAAATAAGCCACAATATTTTGAAAATAAGTCTATCCAAAGTAATGTAATTTAAGCATAATATTTTAGAGTAATTTCTTTTCAGAAAATATATCATATTTATATCCACTTTGTATTGATTACTTATCAGTCATCCTACAGAGTGCAATAGTTTAACAGGATTTCTAAGCAGGACCTACCTTACACTGAGGCATAAATCAAAAAACAAGTGTTCTCATAAGGTGACTGGAAGATACAGTAAAATTTTATAATATAAAATATACCATATACTATGAATGAGATATTTTAAAGATGGAAACAATCTCTTAAGGGAAGAAAAAAATCCCTACAGGCTATGGGCTCTGCAAAGGAAAGTTGCTCAGAACACCTGAAAGAATAATTAAGTTTTAAGTTTCTTGATTCTTCCTTAGAGTATCTAGTATAGGGACTAGCATACCATAGTAGCCTCTCAATAAATGTTAACTAAATATACTGCACATGCTTCTTGAATGAAGAAATAATAGACCACTTCAGAGACAATTTTTTCCAGCTTCTATTCCCAAGTCGCATGAATTGCAAAAGGGCTGTTGGTCAAATTCCCAAAGGAAGGGAGATCATGTTTGATGATAGGGGCATGACTGATAGCCACATATAGTAGTCAATCTACCTACCAGGTTTTTGGTAATTAAGATCCAGGATAAATTTGAACATACAAATCACTTAAAACAAATAAGATATAACTTAATTTTGTACCACGGTATTTTGCCAGAACTTATTCTAAAAAACCAAAATCAAGAATCCCTACCCGAACAAGTTTTTCTGAATCCCCTCTCCATTTGCTTACGATGGTAGATGCAGAAATATTAAAGAAGGTTGTTTTGCATTCCGTAGCCACAGCTTTGGCCAGCAAAGTCTTTCCTGTACCTAGAATCACATGTGGGTAAAATATATGAGCGGCCCTCGAGCTCCATTCCTCTGCCTGCAGACAGAAGGCAGTCACACAAGCAAAACAGGAGGTGGTTACTCAGCAAGCACTGCCCCAGCCCTGACAGGACAGATGGGGCAACTCGTCCTCTGCACACACGCTTCATGCCAAGGCCAAAACAGAAAGCCCTTTACCTGGAGGTCCGTAGAGCAGCAGTCCTTTCCAGGGGGAAAGGATTCCTGTAAACAGCTGTGGGTACTATGGGAGCAAGGAACAAGGATGAGGTTTAGTATCTGTACGTCAGCCTGCGTGCCCTGAGCTCAGGCAAGCTAGGGGAGCTAGGGTGAAACACACGCAACTCTGCGTCAGGCCCTCCTTTTTTTTTTTTTTTTTTCCGGTACGCGGGCCTCTCAGTGTTGCGGCCTCTTCCGTTGCGGAGCACAGGCTCCAGACACGCAGGCTCAGCGGCCATGGCTCACGGGCCCAGCCGCTCCGCAGCATGTGGGATCTTCCCGGACCGGGGCACGAACCCGTGTCCCCTGCATCAGCAGGCGGACTCTCAACAACTGCGCCACCAGGGAAGCCCAGGCCCTCCGTTTTTTAAGGCTGGCTTTTTCCTTCTTTCCCTCTCTCTCTCTCTCTCTCTCTCTCTCTCTCTCTCTCTCTCTATATATATATATATATATATCTTACTTATCCCAATTTTACTTTCACACTTAATAGGATGCATGGCTTAATTTTTGTCACTTTTTAAAAGAGCAGTTATTTTAGGGAGAAGAAAGGCATATGTAGGTACTTTTCTCTCCGTTGCAATAGTCATTTCTCACATGCATAACATTATTTCCCCCAGAGTTCAACATATATGCAGAGCATCTGGCAATCTTTTGAATGTTGTGAAGCAGGTATGCTCTTTAAGATACATACTAGAACCAACATACAAAAGTGTATGTGAATAAAGCTCAAAGCTATGGTGAAGCCTGATTTGGAAGTTGCGGACATTCAGTGCAGAATACATTATGAGACACTGACTTCAAACTGGACATGCGTGGACTTTCAGTGAGTCTCTCCCATTAGTTCAAACTCAAGCCATCTGGAGTTGATAGAGGACCAAGGAGAAGGAAAAATAATAGTAAAATTATAACTAGCGATTAGTTTCTTGCTGATGCTAATGTCAAAATGTTGACATCATGTGGAACTTCTAATACCATGGAGATAACACAACCAGAGAGTCTGATTGGGCAGTTCTATTCTTTCGTACAAGAAGTCTTGTACAATAGAGCCACTCAGAGGAAATAGGGAATAAATACATTTCTACTAATTCTGAACACCAGTATATTTCTTACCCCCATGTCTGAACACAGGAAGGAAGAAAGGGAAGACAGTCCAAATTTACTGATTTTGTCCCATTCAAAAAGAAGTACCCAAAAATCAGGGGCTGCAAGGGCCCAGTGGTAAGAATAAATAGGTTATTCAATAAAGTAAATCTGTAATCCTAACTGCAGGAGATTACAAAAAATGGCCACAAATTATTTGCAGCTCCTTCCACCAAGAGGCAGAGGATATCTGTCTATCGCTTGAATCTGGATTTTGCCTTGTGAATTTGGCCAGTGGGACATTAGCAAATAGAAGAAGAGACTTGAAAATAGAGACGAGCAAATATACGGAATATAAGAAGAGACATGGGAAAGGCTCACGGATTGGGTCCTGCACTTTCTTGCTTCTATCTGGGAACTCTCTGCACCATGTGAGCAAGACTTGGGCTCTCCTGCCAGAGGACGAGAGGCAGAGAGAGGCCTCAGCTGCCCTGGTGATCCCAGCTTTCACAGCTTTTCCAGCTTTTCCAGCCACCCTGGCTGATGCCCCAGACGTGTGAGTGAGCCCAACCAACATCACGTGGAAAAGAGCCAAGCTGGCCCAGCTAAGCCCAGCCCAAAGAGCCCACCCACAGAATTGCAAACAAATAAATGATTGTCATTCTAAGGCACTAAGTGTTGGGGTGGTCTGTTATACAGCAAAAGCCATGTGGTACACTGACCTTCTCATCACCACTGTTGTAAACCAAACATGAAGAGTCTTGTTTTTCTATTTTTCTTCCTATTTAGTGAGCCACTCTGCACAAAAATTTATCAGGAATAAGCTGAGCACAGCCCTATGGCTCTATTGGCCAGCGCCCTGGAAGGGGCTGTCTAGTCTTTACAACCAGCTGAAAGCAAAGCCCCCAGTGATGGGGGTGTTGGGGGCAGGGGGAAGATCTATGCAAACAAAGTCAGATGCTCTCTCTTATGGCAGGTATTTCTACTCTAAATATTTTTAGGGAGGCAGGCTGATTTGAACCTATAGTAACTGACAAATCATATATACTATAGAGTCTTAGATCTTAAATTACCTCTTAGAGCAGACACCTGCCTTCAACCAATATGTAACATGATTTCAAATTGCCTAGAATGGACTGAGCCTTGGTGCTCCAGTGTTGACAAAATATTGTGACACAGGCAAAAAGTTAATTTGTGGACAGAAAAGCACCCTGTCATTCTCTTCCTGATGGGTATATGACATATAGCTTGTCCAATGGATAATGAACAGAAATCTCTCCCAAGAGGCTTCCTTCCCGTCCTTACCCTTATAGGATACACAACAGCTTCTTTGACTAACTGCTTGGCTGCATCGAGTCCAATAATGTCATTCCACTTTATGTTTGGATTATGGAGATAAATGTCCTGCAATGCACATTTGATCATTTTGTTAAAACTAATGTTCTCCTCCACAGCTGTAATAAACATTGGAGCAGCAGAATACCTGACTTACAATAGGACATAAAGTGCTTGTGATAAACACTTTTCATATTAGATACATGTGTATATATACACATTGTAATCTGAGGCTAGTTCACCAAAGGGATGTCATGAAAATATTCAGTGATATTCCCTGAAGAAGACATTGCTGATATAATATGGTACTTTTAGGGTAAAAAAAAAAATCTTCTAATGAGGGACTATACCTGTCTTCGGCCAATAGCAAACCATGCTGATTTACAACCGTAATCAAAGAAGCTACAGAATATGCCTACAAATTACATTAGCTTTTACTCTGAAACATAGTTCCTAGCCGTTGCCTGCCCTCTCTCTTGCTCCTTGATCTCAAAAACACTTTCTTAATTTGCTGCCTAAAAGAGATAATGCTCCTCTGAAACCAATTTCTCTTTTTCCCCAGTGATTGCTCCCTACTTCCATCAGGAGCAATTGCTTCTACAAAATCCAAGGAAGCCAACAACCAAGCGAAAGTCTTCCCCTCACATAGCAGAGCCCTGTAGCAATCAATTAAGGTAGCTTTTACTGATACTAATTTACAGTTTCCAAACTTCAATTTCGCTAGATGCTCAGAACAGTCACTCGGGGGCCTTTCTCAGTAGGAGCTGTTTTGGGCAAGCTGAATGTCTAGAGTGTTACAGCCAAAAACAAAACAAAACAAAACGAAACAAAAAACCCACCTCTTTTCCAAAGTCATTCTGAGTGACTACAGAACAATCTGGAAACTACTTTTATATTTATTTAATTTTTAAATAAGTAATACATGTACATGGTTCAAAAATATACAAACATATTTTTTAAATTCTGGTGAGATGTTATACCTCCACTTCTGTCCCCCATCCTCCCAGTTCCCTTCACCAGAAGTGACAAATTTTATTAGAGAAACTATTTATGCAGGTGATTTTCATGGTGTATAATATGTATGATCCATTCCTGGGTGAGCTGACAAAGGTCTCAGTCTTCCAAAATCTTGGGAGGACCACCCTGTCTTTAAAGGACCACGCACTCATTCTTATTACCACACTTTCTTAGGAAAAGCTTGGCACACAGTGGGGATTCAACTACCCTGGAGTTCAAGGCATCCATAGATAATAGCAGTATTCCTTGCCTTCTTCTAGAGTTGACATTGAATTCCATGTGGTACGGTTTAAGTTCCCAGTAGGAAGTCCCTCCTTATATCAATCAAAAGTTCTCAAGACTCAGCAGGACTGCCTCAGGAGGTGGTGAGCTCCCATCCCTGTCAGCATTCAAGCAGGGTCTACACGACTGCCTCCCACTGTACTGTGGGAAGGGTTCCAAATGGAATCCTTTCAGGCCACTTCTACTCTACAACTTTATTATCACTAGTCCCGGTATCCTTTTGCAAAAACACTAACAAGACTATTGATTTGGGGGTATAAAAATATTTTTCTCTGCTCTCTTATGCACCCTAATTACCACAGCCTGGCTCAATCCCTCATCCTCTCACTGGCAATAACTTCAGAGCTGGTCTTCCTATCTCCATGTCTTTGATAGCCTTCCACACTGTCATTAGAACAAACTGTCTAAAAGTACATTTGATTGCCCCATTCTCCTGATGGATGACTTTCAAAGATTCCCAGTCTCCCACAGACTGACTCCAGCCCTGGGTCCTGTTCGCAGCACCCTTACATGCAGGAACCCTGGCCTCTCTCTCCAGCCCATCTCCCACCATTCCTTGCGTCCCAGGTGGCTCCTGAGAAGCACTGCACAAGCGCTACAATTTCACAGGTCTGCACCTCTGCCCAGAACGCCTCCCCCCACCCTCTTCTACTCTTTTTTCACGTGGCTCTTTCCTGCGTATCTTCTTCCCTAACACTTTCCCCACTCCTTGGCGCAACAATACCCATCCGTTATGCTCCCAAAGTGCACCTTGCCCGTGGGACGAGAAACGCTTATGGGCAAGGACTGTGTTGAGTCGTTCACCTTTGTGTTTCCAGCCACCAGCACATGCCTGACACATCAGAGGCGTGCAGGGGACAAATGCTGGGCTGAAAGGAGACCTGGGGGACCTTAATGACCTCAGAGCAGCTGTAAAGTTCTTGCATCATTTTAAACATCTCTCTGAGCCTGTCTAAGTTTCAGTCTTTCATTAAATACGAGATCACTGGAAATTAGAAAAACCTCCTATAACTCAGGAATCTATTCTATTCCCAAGGAACTTGCCCAAAGTCACACAGCTAGAAAGAGGAGGATCTAGGAATCAAATCCAGGTCAACCTATTCCACAGCCTGTGTCGTTAACCATTAGACTTCACTGTCTTTAGGTCCTGGGGGCCAATCTTGAAAAATCAGTAGTTTGGATGGTAAGATCCTTCCTACTGATCTGTTTCTTCATGAAAATTTCCAATTAGGAAATCAGACTCCCAACATCTCTATTTCTAGGCTTCGACTGTTTAAACAAGACGCAGACGTGCTCTTTCCTTCTCTGAGAGGCTTTCTTTCCTTAAGTCTTAGCTCGGCTCTAAACCCTTTCACCTGTCCCTTCCACTCTAAGTCTTTTTCTCTTTGGGTTTTCCTGGCCTCTATAGTGAGATGGTGGGCTTTTTATATTGTAATTTTACGATTCTATAATTTATTCATCATGCATTATTGTGCCTCTAAACAATATGAGTGCCTTTGCAAGTGGGGGCACTTTATAAATAAATGATTATATTTATTGTTATTAATAAAAGAAGCAGCCCACAATGCTCCAGGAGCCCCAATCCGCCTCCGTAAATTTGTGAACTGAATATCAGATCTTACCCGGCTCACCACGGCTGCCAATTCTCGCATCTCACTGTTCATGCCAATAAATGCACTCAGAGGTTTCAACAATCGTTCCTGACGATGGGAATAGAAAGCCTAACGTTACAATATTACTTCATCACTTGGGAAGAAAATCAGAGCACGGATCTCCAGGACACAAATGGTGGCAGGTTGCTATGAACTTTAACTTGATCTCAAGGTTTCTCTGGACTCAAAATTATATTCTCAAAGTTCATCTGGATTTTGGCAGTTTGTAAGATGAATGTCCCATCTTAGCCACTTACTGAAGGGTCTGGGTTACAGTCGAAGCTGTTCAAGCCAAGTTTGCTGGTTGCTCCTTTTATGGCATCTGTGAGCAGCCCTCGGAAGTCAATGATTTGGCCCTGAAAGGGAGTAACAGTTATTGAAACGGCTATTGAAACATGAGGGGAGACTAACCTTAATAGCTCAGTTTCATTAAATTAAGACACATTTATGTGCCTTGGTATGTAGTGCAAACTTAAAGTCTCAAAAAGAAACTGCACTAATAATGAACAAGATGATTTCATCAAGTTGGGGCACTCTAGGAAAAAGAAACAAGTTATAAAGAAATTCTTCAGGATGGAGTTGGTTTGGATAAAATTCCCAAGCATTTGTCAGTTCCTGACACACCATCTGCTTCCTACATGTCTACTTCCCCTGTATTGTCTTGTCCTTTTTAAACATTCCACACGCAGGAAGACTTCACTGGCACAAGAATATTGATAGCTCCTATTTATGGACTACACTGTACATTTACCACTCAGGAGACTGCCTGGCACAAAACAGGTGTGCAAGGTACTTGTGAGGATTATTTCCAATCCTTCTAACACTTCTGCTAGTCGGGAGTGGCATCCTAGTTTCACAGATGTGGAGGTAAGGCCAGAGAAGTTAAATGATCTGCCCAGGGCCACACAGCTAACAAGTGACTTAAGACCAGGTTTCAAACCCAGATATCTGTCTCCCCTATCCATACTCCTTCTGTCTCCCCTAGAGGCAGAATGAAAAAGCAAGGATGCCTGTAAAAAATAAAAGACAGTAACAGTAGCCAACATTTACTGAGTGTTTATTATGTGCTGGGTGTAAGACTAAGGCACTCCATTCATTATGACCTTGGAAGTAGGCACTATGATTATTTCCATTTCACAGATGAGAGAAATGACGCTTGGAGAGATTAAACAACTTGCCCAAGATTCACAGCCAGGAAGGCCTGACCTGGGCTTTGAACCTAGGCAGGCTGACTCCAAAGCTAGTGCCTTTGGAAACAGCACATCTACAAAATTTGCACGGGGGCCTGGGAATCATGAAGCTAGGGGCTCTGAGATGGCGATGAAAAACCCATTTTGGAGATAGGCCCCTGACCATATGCCCTCATTCAGCTTATGAAATGCTAGGGAGAAAACCGTCCACAGTTTACCCTGAGGACATTTCTGCTGCAAAGAGAATTTATAGCCAGATTCTTTCAAAGGTTAAGTGCTGGGTTAAATAGCCCCTTCCTTGACCTGATCAGAAACATCCATCCACATTAACATGAGACGTTCATGAGAGCATTGCTGGGCACACAAGTGACCAGAAACGTGACATGGGTAGTGACGGTGAGCAGGGAAGTATTTCTCCATGGGCAGCAGTGATTCGAATGTGTCACCTCCAGGAATCACCCATATAATTGAGGCCCTAACAGGAGCCAGTTCTGGCCCATGAAGCGGCTCCCCTTGATTTCAGGGAGATGCTCCCAGTTCCCCTCCAGACACACACACCCAGAGTTTGGTTTGCCTGAGAAGAGCTGGCCAGAGGTAAGTCAGTAGTCCCGTACGATCAAAGAAAGAAAGATGACTCAATGATATTCAACCCTGAAAAGTTATAATCAAGAGAAACACGTTGGTGTCGATGCTGCTTTTTATTTCCAAGTGACCCATTTTTACCTACCTTTGGCCTACAACTACCCAATATGGGCCTTTTCTGTTTGAGAGACTGTTATTTACGAATCAGGACAAGAGGTTCATTAGGAAAGGGGTAAATATCTATTGAGGACAAGATCAGCCTTATATCAACTGAGGTTTCCTGGTTCACATGAAATTACATTCAAGCCTGGAGCCATATCTCCAAGGAGAAAGGAACACTGCTAGTCAACTCCTACTGACAGGGCAGAAAAGAATGAGTGCGAGGCCACAACTCCTTTAGGTAATGCAGAGCACTTTGTTACTGTCATCACAGAATTTTTAAGCTGAAAGGAACATTAGAAGCCATCTCTTCCAAACCCAGCAATTTACAAATGGGAAACGGAGCCCCTTGGAGATGGGGCCGTTCATTCAAGTCCATCCACCCAGGAGGGAGATCCAGACCAGCACCTCAGGGTCTCATCCTCAGCCACTCCCTTCCCAATTCACCCCACAGCCAACCTTTGATCATCACATATTACCTTTCCTCTTTGACAAATATAACACTTAAAATTTTTCATTTTCAAAAAGAAAAGGGAATTCCCCCATTTAGCGTTCAGTTCATGAGTCCCACTTACTTTTGGTGGGCGGATGTTTTCTTCTCCACTGCCTTTGTTGATTCCAGATATACTTAAGCCAAAGTCAGCACTCTCCTTATGAGTGTGATTGACAAGCTCCTGGAGAAAGAGGAAGACAGTGAAAAGTCAGCTGTGGAAAGCAACTTCGAGATGCTGGCTGCAGCTGCCCGTCCCGTCGTCCCACACCATTCTGCAAACGGGGACTCCCATGTGTGATTCAACCTCTTCTGTGCACACCCAACAAGATGAATAAACTCTGCCTGTGCCAGGAAGGAGGAGCTGTCCCAGGAAGCCATGGGCTCTGAGAGCACAAGCAGTGGAGGAAATGGCTGAGCCTCCACCCATGCCCACTCACTGGCCTGTCTTTGCTCCTCGGACCAGAGGTATTTGTGGGCAGGGGCGGCAGAGTTTGGAGATGCAACATAGTCGACAGTTAGCCAGCCTCCTGTGGGATTCATCCTGCCCCCCTTCACCTCCCCTCCCCCTGAGCCAGTTTGCGATGGCCAGGACCACACAACCTCCTTGCAGGTGAGAGATACCTTTCGACCAACTGAGTTCTGTGATGATGCCTCTCTAACCCGCCAGACCGCTTTGACATGCATTCTTTCATTCCTCTTCACCATTTCCATTAGTTCTCTTTCCTTTGAAACCTGGTATGTTTTGTCCTAAACCAGAAGGTTCTTGGCAAGGATTTCACCCGCCTGCTGGGCTCTCTCCTCTTGCTACCCATCTCTTTCCCCAGAAAGTCCAGTGTGGAGGTCTGGGTGGTGACCCACCATGGGCGCCTTGGAGAAACCCAGCAGGAGACTGTGAGGCCCAGCCACACCCAAGACTACATTGGCCTACACTTCGGACCCCAGGGACACGCTTCAGGACAGGTAGAGCTGGCACCTACGGTTTCCTCAAGCGGGAGGATTGTGCTTCGTGAGGACCAGGCCCTCCTGCTCTGACTGGGCCTAGGACTCACCCCTCAAGGCCTGTCACCCAGCACTCAGACCAACGGAAAGCTTGTGGGGAGGAAGAAGTCCTCCTTCCAAGTGAAGAAACGTTAGGAAGCCCGGGGATCTGCCCGTCCTTTTAACCCAGTGTGCTGGAAGAAAATCTACAATTTAACAAAATCAAATTGTGCTCAATAAACAAATAAATGTGACTTTTTTCTTGGGGCTGTTTCTCAGCCACCTGCAATTTTACCAACGTCAAGTAAAGCCGGCCCGACCTGTTTAGGATGCTCCCTGTGGAGGGGCTTGGCGCCCCCTGGCTTCCCCACCGTGGTTTTGGACCGTGGCCTCTGCTGGCTGATCTTGGGAAGATTTTGACAACTGTCGCTCGTCGCTCTAGAGGAGGGAACAAAGACCGTGGTGGAAGTCCTTTTAACTGAATTCGAGGCAGCTAAACACCCGGCATAGTGCAGTTCTGGAAAGATCTGCAGATGCAAGTCTGTCTGCACCGTCCTCCCACTCTGCCCAGCCCGGCCCTGTCCCTCTTTAGTCTATCCAGGTTCCTCCAAGACTGGGCTAGAGGGTCCACTTCCTCCTGGAGGTCCCCGACACCCTCTCTTCATTTCCCCTTCACACCACATGGCTTCTACAGATAGCTTTCTATCCCTAAGAACACACTGCTCTACAAGCATTCTTCCGATGTTTCTTCCCACCTTCCTTAAACAACAGCACTCAGACCAGGGGAAGGGTGCGGGGCAGGAAGGGGTCCTCCTGCTGAAATTAGGAAACGTTAGGAAGTCCTGGGCATCTGTCCGTCGTCCCAATCCATCGTGCTGGGTGCACCCTGCCTACTGCCTTTCAAGCCGCGCACTGCCAGCATCAAAAGTGGCTTGGGGAAAGGGGGCAAAGTTCCCTCATCTCTGCTGTCACATATCATTCACATTTGCAGAACAAATTTTCACCAAATATTGTTCACTTGAGGCAAAATGAACTGATGGGGCTGGAAGTCCTAGTGGTAGCTAACTCCGGTGGAGACGGGGAGCCTTGCATGCAAGGGGGCCCGCCCGGGGGCGGGACTTGTGGTGGTTCAAAGAGTATGCATGCATTTGACTGTGTTTATGTCATACATCAATTCAAAGGTAAAATAAACCTGTCACTATGTCCGCATAAGTAGACATGGAATATTTTCAGGTAGGCGACGAAATCCAGAGAGAGGCAGGGTGTGCTCGCAGGGCAGAACATGAGCTCCCCCATGGGAAGTTGTTTGGTTCTCGTCCCTCACGTGAGGAGCGTTTACAGGACGTTCGCTAGAAGTATTTCTCCCCATGTTCTAAGTGGTCTCACAGAGCTGCTATTTCAACCCCACTTTTTTTGTAGGAAAGAAAAAGTTGCTGGTGTCTAATATAAACGCATATGTATTTGGCCAGCAAGACCACCCACGCCAATACCACACCAGTGTCCGCGCGTGGTGATCCCAGTGTTGGGCCCTCTGGGGTGAGTGTCATAAGACGTGGACAATTGGCGGTTTCTCAGGGCATTTGTCTTTCATCTGTAACCAAGGAACAAGAATGTCTGTCCCTTAGGCATTTTGCTGGCACAAAAATCAACTATCTATGAAATGAGTGCCAAGCATTGTACAAGTACAAACCCTATGAGTAGCATTGATTTAAATGAAGGAGACATACACACACACACACACACACACACACACACACACACACATATACGTGATATATATATAAAACGTGCCTAAACATCCTTGTGAGGCTGGCGAAGAACCGGGAGTCATTTTCCCACTTTGATTTCCCATTGGAGGTAACTGATTCACAGATTTGCTTTGACATGACCAAAGACAAGTGCACTAATGTACAAGCAATGCAATTCATTTCCAGTCAGCTCTAAGGATTGTAAAATTCTTCTGAATATGAAACCAAATTCACCCTGCTTTAACTTTAGTCACCAGTCCTTGGTGTGCCCTATGGAATTCTGCAAAGAAGGTCCAGTCCCTCTTTAGAAAGTGAAGACTGCCACCGTGTTGTTCTAGGCGCCCACCCCCACCCCAAGTCTTCTGTTCTTCAAGCTAAACACCTCCAGTTGCTCCAAGCACTCCTAAGGTTACCTGGCTCCCAGAGTCGTCCTCATCCTGGTCATCTTCCCTTTGTTCACTGTTATCTGACTGGAATAGAGTCACTTCCTACATTTTGGACGCTGTGTTTCTATTGATGAGGCCCGAGACCACATTAGCAATCACATTATACTGTTGACTCACACTGCATCTTCTGTCACTCAGATTTCTAGGTCTCAGATTTTGTAATAATGGAGCTATTTGTTGTGAATCTTTGATTAGACCTTAAACATTATTTCATTACAGTTCATCTTGCTATTTTGGACCCGTCTCCTAATTTGTCAAGATCTTTTGGCATCCTAATTCTGTCATTCATCATACAAGGTAACCTTTCCTCCTTTGGGTCATCTGCAAATCTGTAAAGTCGGAGCTTGCTCTCTGGTGTGAGATGCAGGAATTAGGAAAAAGCACTTTCATTTGTTAATAACCAGTCTCATGACACAACCTCTCATTTCAATAACTATTTTAAGTAGAAAATTATACACAAACACCATGCATCACTTTTCTAGTTATCCTTCCTGACGCCAACCATTTGCCATCCAACCTCGATGGTTGCCATGTACAAACAGCTACCCAGAGAGGGGCTGAAGAAGCCCCCAGCTGTCCGATGCCACCATGCTCCAGCCCTAAAGGGAGGCAAAGGGCTCCAGGGACATTCACTCACAGAACGTTCTGCCAGGTAAGGAATGCTGAGGAAGTTCCAGACATGAATGTGTGGCTGAAAAGCAATCAGAATCCAAATGCGCTCCAAAGCTGCCTCTTAAAATGCTGCTCACTATTTCTGTTCCCAAGTAGTTATCATTTATTACCAGAGTCTGACTAGCTTTATGGAAACCATAAATAAAAGAAGAACACTTTGGTCAAAACAGTAAACCTGTTCCTAAAGAATCGCACAAAGCAAAGGTAGCCTCAGGCTGAGTATCACCGTGAGTATCATCAGGAAGCAGGCTCAGGCTCCACGGCTCTTCTATAAGCGATGTCAAACACCTTCGCTCATAAAAGGTGAGGTGTCTCAGTCCCTTCCTTCTTAGGCTGCAGACAAGGGACTGGAGTCACAGAGCAGAGAGCCTAGTGGGATTCGCGGAATTCACAACACTTCTTGATGGCCTAATGAGTTGCTTATTATGATCACAATCTAAGTTTACTCCTTTCAATTGCATTCTAAGATTTTAAAAAATGTTGTTCACTGCCTGAGTGGTTGTGTGGCCCCTGCCGGAAGCCCACTTCCACCTTCCCCTGAGGTCTGGGCTTTATTGTAATACCACAGGCCTTGATGCCCCAAAGCTGTGCCGTCCGGGGCATTTCTGAACAGGCTCCGACAACAGGGATGTGGTCTGGAGTGAAGAGAGGAATGGGATGGACACTGAGGCAAGACTGGGGGCCTGCGTCAACCCAGGACGGTCAAGAGACAGAGGGGCTCTAATCAGATACCCCAAGTGCCAGATGAGACTTGGATTTGAGAAGCTGGAGAAAAAAATATAAGATGAGCATGAGAAAAGGAGAGGAAAAGGTAGATCTGATTCCCTTCAGACAGTCAGGACATGTGATCTGGAGTGCACAAAGAAATGACAGGTACGATATGAAAAGGGAAAATTATATTTCTTGGGTGCTTACTATGTGGCAGGAACTCACTATGTGTCAGGCTCCTGCTCCAAGCTTGTAAGTGGCAGAGCTGGGAGCTGAACATGGGTCTTTTAATCTCTGAGGTCCATACTTTTCATACCACCCAGCCTAGAAAGACAGAGCATCAGTGGACGCAATTCTTTGTGGTAAAACCAGAGAACCAACAGACGTTGGTCCATGTCCTGAACATCTGTAACATGAGGGGAACCCGTGGCTGGGTCCACCAAGGTCACAGGACCAGTCTGGTATTGCTGGTAGGCAGACATGGAGCTGCACTAGAGAATCCTCTGGAAACAGATCCCACAAACTCCTAGAGTTGAGTTGGTCAAGATGAATTACCATTTACTTTACCTTCTGGTCTTCTCTCCACTTCTTTGTGGTAAATTATTTTCTGCTGTGGCAAAACAAATATTGGGAGGAAAAGGAAAGATTTAATTTTTAAGAGAAAGCGATTTTTCAGGTATGTTTTTCCTTTTACATTGTTCTTAAAATTTGTGCTACATCCATAAACTCTAAGCTATTCTCATCCAGAGAGGAGTGGAATTACCTACCGGCGAAGAGAAAGAAGCCCATGCTTCCCAAGCATTTCCACACAAGGACCCCGAAGACCTCAGATATTAAACATGTTGGAGAACACAGACTCAGTGGCACCTCCAATGTGGGCTAGCTTTATAGTTACCATTTTATTAAGTTTTCATGAACTTGACACCATTTTGCTGTGGTCCCTGGGACACCAGGATGATTGCATGAGCCTGGCAGGGAACACTTACCAGTCTATTCTGCCTGTTTACCTTAAAAAAACAGACATTGTGTCCAATATCCCAGGAGAGTGTGGTTCCAAGCTAGAACTAGCATTCTAGGTATCATGTCAATAACAGTCCTGGTGGCCCAGTGGTTAGGAGTCAGTGCATTTTCTGCCAAAACCCAGATCCAACAACCAGCCAAGGATGTGGAGCTTTGAACCCTGCATTGGAAGGGAGCTCAGATAAAACACCACCCTCTCAGAACACCTCCAGCTCTGAGATTCAGTGCTGGCTATTTTTAATTGATATTCCTCTTGGTTTCCTGGTCCCCACATGAAATGTTAAAGTCTGTGGCTTAACAAGTGCCTTGTAAACAGGACAATGATCTCCCTTGATTTATAATTACTTCCCCCCACTTACAGACTTCTAAGTCAATGTCACTACAAAACACAGGGCCCTAACTTTAGATCTTTCCTCCAGCCAGCCTCCTTGACTGTTAACCTATACTGGGTCTTTGCATTATATTGATCATTATCTGGATTGATGGCTTCCAAAAGCATTTCATTATCTATACATGAGCTATTAGCCTCACCAATACTCATTTTCATGTTATTTTCAAGATGGATAATAGGTCTTCCCAACAAAAAAAAAGTCTTCTGTCACTTATTGTCTTCCAACAGCTCTTTTCATCTCTAAAGAAATGAAAGTAATGCTGATCTTCTAAAAAGTACCTGTGACACACTGGGGTTTTGCTTTCACTGCCCTAAATCATACAGTCCTCAAACAAATGCCAAAGTGACAAAAGGGACGTCAATGTCCAGATGTCATGTTTAAATTGTCTGCACTGGAACTAAGAGAGGCTACACAATCCTTCTGGTCTATTCCTTCAGTGTAGGGTGGGGGACATCATCTATCTGGAAATAAAATGAGGAAGAAACACGAAACGTAAAGATACCTGTGTCTGATGCCTTTTTGACAATTTTGGGGTATTTCTGAAATTTTACAAAATAATAGCTCTCATATTCCATCAAAATAGTTTCAAGATCAACGTTGTCACAAACTTCAAAACGTCGTAACCCCAGTTTAGTTTCTTGCTCCAAAGCATTGGCTGCATCAATATATCTGGCCATTTCATAGAAGAAAGAAAAAATTAACTCTAGGTAAAAAGAATAAAGGCAAACAGGTATCATAAGTCCAAGGAGACTCAATACAAATAGTAAGCTTATATTAAAGAGTATATCAAATGAAAACTAGAATACATGGGGTTTGCCTGTAGAGAAAGAAGCCCCACATAGGTTAAGTATATCCAAATATTGTCTTTCAAAACATTTTGGAAGTACTTAAAAGTCAAATAACTAAATCAACTAAGAAAATGTCTTGTAATTTACTTTTACTCATTTTTAGCCAAAGATGATTATTTGCCCAACTTGATTACTTCTTTATTTACCAGTATTCATTTTAGGTCACATTTGACAATTGGTAAAACCCCAATTCAACCCCAACAGGCAAGATTTGCCATCACTAAGGCAACTCAAAAGAATATGTCATGTGCTCTAAAGGGAATTCCAAAAATATGTTGATCAATATCACCGAGGAAATTTAGTATAAGAAGACGTCATCTACTTGGATGTATTGTATTTCTGATAATTTCTTCATCAGTCACAGATTATACTACCAGGTGCCTCTGCATTCATGTAGTGTCATCTCCATAGGTTTCTCACTCATTTTTAACGTGGTCAGTTGTAAGGCCATCTGACTTAAGTGGTCTTAGTAATGAAGGCAAGCTCCTTGTCTCACAATCCTCTGAAAGTGGAAAAACACGCTGGTTTTAATCTGAGTCCCTAACTTCTTTTAAAACCAAAAATTCTCTCCTGAAAAATGTGCAATATGCACAAATTAGCATACAATTCCAGGAGCTCATCCAAGGACCTCAGACTAAAAATTCTCATTGCAGTTAGAGTTCTTTCTTTTTGATTTCAAATCTGGGAAGGTAGAGGAGAAAACTTTTTTTTATTATGCTTCCTTCCCTGTCCCAGATTCAGATCAGTTAGAAGAGTGGACTTCCTTGAAAGAGGTTGCCGTGGCTATTTCCAATGACCTTGCTAATTTTAAAGAATTTGCAAACATCAATTGACTGTAGTCTGTCAGCTTCTATACTTATTAATGGCTCACCACGCTTCTACCCGATGTCTTAATCACCATTTTACAGAGAGAAAAACTAAATACATTTTTATTAATAATTTTTGTTTAGTATGATGTAATACATGTTCATTTAAGAAAACACTAGAAAATACAGATGAGTCAAAAGAACATTCCACTACTCAGAGATAATGACTGTTAACATTTTCTCTTTCCAAACATTTTTTAAATGATTAAAAACACATATACTTACATATATGCACTTGTTTAAAAAAAAAAAAAAAAGGTGGGAACCTACACTATAGATTGCTTGTATATATAAAGATTGCTTTTATTGTCAGCAATATAAAGATTGCTGACATCACATTACATTCTGAACTCTTCCCAGGATCATAGGGGGTTTTTTTGTTCTTTTGGGGGCGAGTCTTTTTTTTTTTTAACATCTTTATTGGAGTATAACTGCTTTACAATGGTGTGTTAGTTTCTGCTTTATAACAAAGTGAATCAGTTATACATCTACATATATCCCCATACCTCTTTCCTCTTGCGTCTCCCTCCCGATCATAGGGTTTTGACTTAAACAAAAAATATAAGAATACATGATGAGGGGCGGAGTCAAGATGGCGTATTAGGAGGATTTGGAATTCACGTCTCCTCACAACTAGGGCACCTACCAGGCACCGGAGGGGGACCATGGACACCTAAGGGGACGGGAGGTACCCCCAGCGACCGGGTAGGATGTGGGTCGTGGGGGGAGTGCAGGGGGAGGAGAAATGGAGGCGGGACGGGAGTGGCGCCCGAGGGGTGGCTGGGGGAGGGGAAGGGATCCCACGCCCAAAGGGGAAAACTGGGGAACACTGGGAGGGCAGAGGATCCAAAGGGAGCGTGGCCAGGTTTCCCCTGCCCACTTAGGCCCTCAGGAACCTGCTGAGATCCCAGGCCTGATCCTCTGCCCACCTAGGCCCCCTCCAGCCACGCGGGTCCTGAGGGAGTGGAAGGGAGGGAAGGCGGAGCAAAAGTAAAGGCCAGACATCCGGGACCAGCATCCCTGAGGGGTGGCTGGGGGAGGGGAGGAGTTCCTACACCCAGCGGGACCCACCCACAGTTAGGGGTCCAGCGGCGACGGGAGAGACCCTGAGGGAGATGGTGGGGGAGGGGCATGAAGGAACAGAAGGGAACAGGGCCAGCACTTTCCCTGTCCACTTAGGCACCGGGAAGCCTGTTGGGCTCCCGGACGTAATCCTCTGCCCTCGGAGCCTCCCTCCTGCTGTGCAGAGCCCAAGCCCTGCCCCTACACCCCCACACAGGGTCCCACCTCTACACTCGGAGACCCTCTCCAACGCTCTGGGCCTAAACCCCACCCACACACCCTCACCCAGGGCCCTACCTTCAAACTCCGGAACTCCACACTCCAGAGGCCCTCCTTTCTACGTGCTGCCTCTCCCCTTCCGAGCAGGTCCTAAGCAGAGGCCCCGCCCCACGCTTGACCGTTGCCCCGCCTAGGCCCCACCCCCAAGGCCTTTTCTGGCTGCATGGGTCCTGAGCCTAGGCCCCGCCCCATGCTCAAACGTCACCTCCCACCTGCCTAGGTCCCGCCCCACCCTAAACCCCACCCCTGCCTAAATTCCACCCTGCCTAAACTCTGCCCCCATAGCCAAGGCTTTTTATTTTCCTTTTTTCCTTTTTTCCTCTTTTAGATTGGGGTTCTGTTTTACCTTGTTGATTCATTGCTGTTGATTCTTTTATATTTTTATTTTTCCTAATAAATCTTTTATTTTCCTAATTTTCTTTTATTCTTTATACTTTGTTATTGTTCTCTCCTTCTGGCTTGTCTCCCCCACCCTTTTTATTTTCTTTCTTCTGTTGTGGTTTTATTTTACCTTGTTGTACTTGTTTCAATTATAGTTTTATTTTTCCTAATATATATTTTATGTGTCTAATGTTATTTTGTTTTTTATTCTTTGATATTGTACTGCTCCTTTTTTTCTTTCTTACTTTTTTTTTTCCATGCCGCGAAGCTTGCAGGATCTTGGTTCCCAGGCTAGTGGTTGGACCCAAGCTCCTGTGGTGGGAGCTCTGAGTCCAAACTGCTGGACTAACAAAGAACCTCAGACCCCAGGAAATATGAATTGGAGTGAGGCCTCCCAGAGGTCCTCATCTCAGCACCAAGACCCAGCTCTGTCCAACTGAGTGCAAACTCCAGTGCTGGACATCTCAGGCCAAACAACCAGTAAGACAAGAATACAGCACTACCCAACAACAAAAACAAAAAACTGAAATGACAAAAAAGTATGTTACAGACAGGGAGCGAGTTAAAAACCTACAAGACCAAATAAATGAAGACGAAATAGGCAATCTGCCTGAAGAACAATTCAGAGTAATGATAGTATAGATGATCCAAAATCTCAGAAACGGAATGGAGAAAATACAAGAAACATTTAACAAGGATCTAGAAGAACTAAACAGCAAACAAACAGTGAGGAACAACACAATTACTGAAAGTAAAAATATTCTAGGGCTTCCCTGGTGGCACAGTGGTTAAGAATCCGCCTGCCAATGCAGGGGACATGGGTTCGGGCCCTGGTCCGGGAAGATCCCACATGCTGCAGAGCAACTGAGCCCGTGCGCAACAACTACTGAGCCTGCGTTCTACAGCCCGCGAGCCACAACTACTGAGCCTGTGCCACAACTACTGAGCCTGCATGCTACAACTACTGAGCCTGCACTCTAGAGCCCATGCTACGCCACAAGAGAAGCCACCGCAATAAGATGCCCACACACTGCAACGAAGAGTAGCCCAGGCTCTCCGCAACTAGAGAAAGCCCATGCACAGCAAGGAAGATCCAATGCAGCCAAAAATAAATAAATAAACAAATTAAAAATAAATACTCTGGAAGGAATCAACAGCAGAATAACTGGGGCAGAAGAATGGATAAGTGAGCTGGAAGATAAAATGGTGGAAATAACTGCCAGGGAGCAGAATAAAGAAAAAAGAATGAAAAGAATTGAGGACAGTCTCAGAGACCTCTGGGACAACATCAAACGCACCAACATTCGAATTATAGGGGTCCCAGAAGAAGAGAAAAAGAAAGGGTCTGAGAAAATATTTTAAGAGATTATAGTCGAAAACTTTCCTAACAAGGGAAAGGAAATAGTCAATCAAGTCCAGGGAGCACAGAGAGTCCCATACAGGATAAACCCAAAGAGAAACACACCGAGACACATATTAACCAAACTATCAAAAATTAAATACAAAGAAAAAACACTCAAAGCAGCAAGGGAAAAGCAACAAAAAACATACAAGGAAATCTCCAGAAGGTTAACAGATGATGTTTCAGCAAGCCAGAAGGGAGTGGCAGGACATATTTAAAGTGATGAAAGGGAAAAACCTACAACCAAGATTACTCTACCCAGCAAGGATCTAATTCAGATTTGATGGAGAAATTAAAACCTTTACAGACAAGCAAAAGTTAAGAGAATTCAGCACAACCAAACCAGCTTTACAACAAATGCTAAAGGAACTTCTCTAGGCAGGAAACACAAGAGAAGGAAAAGACCTACAAAAACAAACCCAAAACAATTAAGAAAACGGTAATTAGGAACATTTATATCAATAATTACCTTAAATGTAAATGGATTAAATGCTCCAACCAAAAGACATAGACTGGCTAAACGGATACAAAAACAAGGCCTGTATATATGCTGTCTACAAGAGACCCACTTCAGACCTAGGGACACATACAGTCTGAAAGTGAGGGGATGGAAAAAGATATTCCGTGCAAACAGAAATCAAAAGAAAGCTGGAGGAGCAATTCTCGTATCAGACAAAATAGACTTTAAAATAAAGACTATTACAAGAGGCAAAGACGGACACTACATAATGGTCAAGGGATCAATCCAAGAAGAAGATATAAAAATTGTAAATATTTATGCACCCAACGTAGGAGTACCTCAATACATAAGGCAAATGCTAACAGCCATAAAAGAGGAAATGGACAGTAACACAATAATAGTAGGGGACTTTAACACCCCATTTTCACCAATGGACAGATCATCCAAAATGAAAATAAATAAGGAAACACAAGCTTTGCATGACACATTAAACAAGATGGACTTAATTGATATTTATAGGACATTCCATCCAAAAACAACAGAATACACATTTTTCTCAAGTGCTCATGGAACATTCTCCAGGATAGACCACATCTTGGGTCACAAATCAAGCCTTCATAAATTTAAGAAAATTGAAATCATATTAAGTATTTATTCTGACCACAACGCTATGAGACTAGTTATCAATTATAGGAAAAAAACTGTAAAAAATACCAACACAAGAGGCTAAACAACATGCTACTAAATAACCAAGAGATCATTGAAGAAATCAAAGAGGAAATCAAAACAAACCCAGAAACAAATGGCAATGAAAACACGACAACCCAAAACCTATGGGATGCAGCAAAAGCAGTTCTAACAGGGAAGTTTATAGCAATACAATCCTACCTCAAAAAACAAGAAAAACCTCAAATAAACAACCTAACCTTACACCTAAAGCAATTAGAGAAAGAAAAACAAAAAAAACCCAAAGTTAGCAGAAGGAAAGAAATCATAAAGATCAGAACTAAATGAAAAAGAAATGAAAGAAACAATAGCAAAGATCAATAAAACTAAAAGCTGGTTCTTTGAGAAGATAAACAAAATTGATACACCATTAGCCAGAATCGTCAAGAAAAAAGGGAGAAGACTCAAATCAATAGAATTAGAAATGAAAAAGGAGAAGTAACAACTGACACTGCAGAAATACAAAGGATCAGGAGAGATTACTATAAGCAACTATATGCCAATAAAATGGACAACCTGGAAGAAATGGACAAATTCTTAGAAAAGCACAACCTCCCGAGACTGAACCAGGAAGAAATAGAAAATATAAACAGAGCAATCACACGCACTGAAATTGAAACTGTGATTAAAAATCTTCGAACAAACAAAAGCCGAGGACCAGATGGCTTCACAGGCAAATTCTGTCAAACATTTAGAGAAGAGCTAACACCTATCCTTCTCAAACTCTTCAAAAATATAGCAGAGGGAGGAACACTCCCAAACTCATTCTACGAGGCCACCATCACCCTGATACCAAAACCAGACAAAGATGTCACAAAGAAAGAAAACTACAGGCCAATATCTCTGATGAACATAGATGCAAAAATCCTCAACAAAGTACTAGCAAACAGAATCCAACAGCACATTAAAAGGATCATACACCATGATCAAGTGGGGTTTATCCCAGGAATGCAAGGATTCTTCAATATATGCAAATCAGTCAATGTGATACACCATATTAACAAACTGAAGGATAAAAACCATATGATAATCTCCATAGATGCAGAAAAAGCTTTTGACAAAATTCAACACCCATTTATGATAAAAAGTCTCCAGAAAGTAGGCATAGAGGGAAGTTACCTCAGCATAATAAAGGCCATACATGACAAACCCACAGCCAACATCATTCTCAATGATGAAAAACTGAAACCGTTTCCTCTAAAATCTGGAAAAAGACAAGGTTACCCACTCACACCACTATTATTCAACATAGTTTTGGAAGTTCTAGCCACAGCAATCAGAGAAGAAAAAGAAATAAAAGGAATCCAAATTGGAAAACAAGAAGTAAAACTGTCACTGTTTGCAGATGACATGATACTATACATAGAGTATCCTAAAGATGCTATCAGAAAACTACTAGAGCTAATCAATAAATTTGGTAAAGTAGCAGGATACAAAATGCACAGAAATCTCTTGCATTCCTATACATTAAAGATGAAAAATCTGAAAGAGACATTAAGGAAACACTCCCATTTACCATTGCAACAAAAAGAATTAAATACCTAGGAATAAACCTACCTAAGGAGACAAAAGACCTCTATGCAGAACTATAAGACACTGATGAAAGAAGTTAAAGATGATGCAAACAGATGGAGAGATATACCATGTTCTTGGATTGGAAGAATCAACATTGTGAAAATGACTGTACTACCCAAAACAATCTACAGATTCAGTGCAATCCCTATCAAACTACCACTGGCATTTTTCACAGAACTAGAACAAAAAATTTCACAATTTGTATGGAAACACAAAAGATCCTGAATAGCCAAAGCAATCTTGAGAAAGAAAAACGGACAGGAGGAATCAGGCTCCCTGACTTCAAACTATACTACAAAGCTACAGTAATCAAGACAGTATGGTACTGGCACAAAAACAGAAAGATAGATCAATGGAACAGGATAGAAAGCCCAGAGATAAACCCAGGCACATATGGTCACCTTATCTTTGATAAAGGAGGCAAGAATATACAATGGAGAAAAGACAGCCTCTTCAATAAGTGGTGCTGGGAAAACTGGACAGCTACATGTAAAAGAATGAAATTAGAGCACTCCCTAACACCATACACAAAAATAAACTCAAAATGGATTAAAGACCTAAATGTATGGCCAGACATTATAAAATTCTTAGAGCAAAACATAGGAGGAACACTCTATGACATAAATCACTGCAAGATTCTTTTTGACCCACCTCCTAGAGAAATGGAAATAAAACAAAAATAAACAAATGGGACCTAATGAAACTTAAAAGCTTTTGCACAGCAAAGGAAACTATAAACAAGATGAAAAGACAGCCCTCAGAATGGGAGAAAATATTTGCAAATGAAGCAACTGACAGAGGATTACTCTCCAAAATATACAAGCAGTTCATGCAGCTCAATATCAAAAAAACAAACAACCCAATCCAAAAATGGGCAGAAGACCTAAACAGACATTTCTCCAAAGAAGAGACACAGATTGCCAACAAACACATGAAAGGATGCTCAACATCACTACTAATCATTAGAGAAATGCAAATCAAAACTACAATGAGGTATCACCTCACACCGGTCAGAATGGCCATCATCAAAAAATCTACAAACAATAAATTCTGGAGAGGGTGTGGACAAAAGGGAACCCTCTTGCACTGTTGATGGGAATGTAAATTGATACATCCACTATGGAGAACACTATGGAGGTTCCTTAAAAAACTAAAAATAGAAGTACTATATGACCCAGCAATCCCACTACTGGGCATATACCCTGAGAAAACCATAGTTCAAAAAGAGTCATGTACCACAACATGCATTGCAGCACTATTTACAATAGCCAGAACATGGAAGCAAGCGAAGTGTCCACTGACAGATGAATGGATAAAGAAGATGTGACACATATATACAGTGGAATATTACTCAGCCATAAAAAGGAACGAAATTGAGTTATTTGTAGTGAGGTAGATGGACCTAGAGTCTGTCATACAGAGTGAAGTAAGTTGGAAAGAGAAAAACAAATACTGTATGGTAACACAGATATATGGAATCTAAAAAAAAAAGGTTCTGATGAACCTATTGGCAGGACAGGAATAAAGACACAGACGTAGAGAATGGACTTGAGGACACGGGGAGGGGGAAGGGTAAGCTGGGACGAAGTGAAAGAGTAACACTGACATATATACATTACTACATGTAAAATAGATAGCTAGTGGGAAACAGCTGCATAGCACAGGGAGATCAGCTCAGTGCTTTGTGACCACCTAGAGGGGTGGGATAAGGAGGGTGGGAGGAAGACTCGAGAGGGAGGGGATATGGGGATATACCTATGCATTTGGCTGATTCACTTTGTTATACAGCAGAAACTAACACAACATTGTAAAGCAATTATACTCCAGTAAAGATGTTTAAAAAAAAAGAATAGATGATGGCAGGCCCCATATTTCCTAAATTAACTGATCAGGGGAACAGAAGTGCTTCTGTGTTCCTCTTCCACTGTTTGGGCTTGAATGAGGTCTGAACTTAATAGGGTTGGCAGGTGGAACCACTGAAAATTCTTAACCAACAGAGTGACAGGACGAGACTTCAAAAAGAGGCATGAGCAGTAAAGAGAAAGACAGAGTAGGAGAGACAGGGAGGCTGTTAAGAGGGACTTAGGCCAGAGGAGATGCATATGCAGACCTAGAAGAACCTGTAGCCATGACCCTCCACTGTCTGATCTCACTAACTCTCCCTCATGCATTTGAACTCTGCTCTTTCTGTTTCCTTAGTGGTTCCACTTACGCCCTGCCCCTTCTTTCTCTGTGCCCCTGTCTAGAATGTCCTTGTCCATCCCATCTGTCTATCCATATTCTACACATTTTTCAAGACCAGCTCTGATCGCCTTCCCTACAAAGCTTTCTCTGATTGTTTATTCCAATCCACAATAATCTGTCCTCTTTGTGAATTCTCAGTTTTTCATTAAAGGAAGGTCTACTTTTCTGACACTGATATGTCCTTAAAAATACCTATAGTTTACTTTTCATCTTGATAATCCACTGGTGAGTCCCTTTCCCAGCAGGTCTCAGGAAAATGATCAACTCTAGTATAATTTTCATCGTTTCTAGATTCAAGAGGCCATCTTGTGGCAAAAAGGGTAAATGCATGCTTTGTAAATAGGAAACACTTGAGGCCATAATAGCACCTGGAGGAGAAGGGAAATCTATCTGACTTTTGTCTTTTTGTTTTTACAGTTCTCCTTTCTGATACAGTTTCTGAAATACAGAATACATTACAATAAAAATCAAGAATTATCTGTGTAAACGACTGAGTCGCTTTCTAATTATTCTACCCATCTACCTGCTAGTAAGTTATTTAATGGCTGTTCAAATAACATTTGCCAAACATCTATTAATACAATGCTCACAAGGTTGGGGTCTTGTAAGGTGAGTTCAGGTTTTAAAAGGGTCAATTAATCTATGAAGGCAGCATTTCTCAGTGTTCCATTGAAAACTAGTCCCTAAAGTTGGCCTGAGGAAAAAAAGGGTTCCTTGGCCAAATTGGTTTGCAAAGCCCTGAATACTGTGACTTTAGCACAGATATTCCCATTGCACATTAATAAGTCAGAGGATCTGAGAAGTCCTGAAATAAGAGAACCTGTTTAACCCGGTTTAACCCAATGTTTGCCAAGCTTACTTGACCATAAAGCTCTTTTAAAGTTACATCAGTTGGGCTTCCCTGGTGGTGCAGTGGTTAAGAATCCGCCTGCCAATGCAGGGACACGGGTTTGAGCCCTGGTCCGGGAAGATCCCACATGCCGTGGAGCAACTAAGCCTGTGCACCACAACTACTGAACCTGCGCTTTAGAGCCCGTGAGACACAACTAATGAGCCCATGAGACACAACTACTGAGCCCGTGTGCCACAACTACTGAAGCCCGCGCGCCTAGAGCCCGTGCTCTGCAACAAGAGAAGCCACCGCAATGAGAAGCCCACGTACCACAACGAAGAGTAGCCTCCACTCACTGCAACTAGAGAAAGTCCGTGCTCAGCAACAAAGACCCAACGCAGCCAAAAATAAATAAAATAAATAAATTTATAAAAAAATAAAGTTACATCAATTAACATTCTGCAGAACGATTGTTTCAGTGTTCCACGCACTTAGAAAACACTGCCTTGAGGTAATTTAGCTCAGGGTTTTTTGAATGGAGCTGAGATTTTATCAGGTAACGTAAAATGTGCCAAACCCACATTCCCACTGCTTCAAGTCCTTTGCTGAACCAGGTTGGATATTAAAAGAATAAAATCCAATTCCTACCTCCTCCATAGTAAAAATAGCAAGGACTCATATACGCTTACTTTGTGCCGGGCACTATTCTAAGCATGTCACATATTTAATCCTCATAACATCTGCCTGACACAAATACTATCTTCCATTACTCCATTTTACAAGCAAGGTAACTGCGGAACAAAGAGGATAAGTAACTTGCCCGAGGTCGCTGGTTAGCAAAGAGTAGAGTGGGCATTTGAACCAAGGCAGGTTGGCTCCTGAGTCTGTGTTCTTACCCAGGAAGCCCCCCTACCACGCCAACCCGCCAGCCCTTGTCTTAGAGCAAACACTCAGCTCCATGCTGCCCTTGGAATTGCTTTCCATGGATGGATGGTGAACAGTGAGGAGCAACTTCAGGAACACTCTCATATTCCAGATGGGGAAAAAAAGGCACAGACAGGACCAAAGTCAGCCTTTCTCTACTCGGGCTCTCTTCCACCCCCTTGCTGTGTGTGGACACAGAGATTTAGCAGTTGACTATCACCTGATTGGCCTGCCTGCCAACCATGGGGGGGTGGAGAGGGACTCATTTCTCTGGTCTGGGACTGGTGGTGATGTGGAAAGAATGAGCCATTTTCTCAATAAAATTTAAATCCCCAACACCAAAAAGAGAACTGTCTGATAAAACTGTTTCAAAGTAAGTGGACTGAAAAACGTTTTTGTGTTAAAGATGATACAATTCGTCATATTTACCCTGAGAAAAGGGCCATTTCCAAAATTGTGATGTTAAGGTATTATGAAAAAGGCCACATTTTGTAATTGAAGATCTTACGTGGTCAGTCCAGGGGAGAAAATAAATCAGATTACTCAATAACAAAGTTTGTTCAGAAGTGCAGTGTTATAATTGGTCCCCAAAATGCAGTGCCTCTGAAATTTTGGCAAAAAAATTCAAATCCTTCAATGACTTAGATAATAAAAGAATGCTTAAGTACAGTTGCAGTGATTTCATTTTCTGACTTTAAAAAGCCATCACTTTTTTAAAAACTCATAAAATATGCCCCACATACATTCTGATTTTCCTGAGGTGACCCTCAAACAAAACTAAATCTTCCACACTGGAGCAGAGGAATTGGACCCTGAAGACTCTTGGGGTGAGACAGGCCTCAAAAGTGCCCCCACCTAGGGCCAGGAGACTTCTGGTAAGTTCCTAGACTCCTCTGAGCCTCGATTTCTTCAAATGGGGACCCTAATACTACTTCCCTTAAAATTTAACAGAAAAAATTCCTCAATGTCCCTAGAACGGTCATTCCCCTCAAGAAGGCACTAGATTCATTTAAAACAGCTGTTGCTGGCACAGCTCAAGAAACAAGGATCAACTCCTCACTCTCGTCCCAGCTGCCTCCTACCCTCCCGCCCTCATCAGCTTTCCTTCCTACCTCAGCACTAGGGTTGCTAGATTCTCAAATGTGGCTTTTAGTTACGGTAGCTCTTCTAGTGCACTGATAGCTACTATGTTTATCAGAGGAAAAGATGCTCTTTCAGACTTTTGGGAAAATACAGCATCTGGTTGGTTCCTCCTGCTCTAAGGCAGGGTTTCTCCATCTTGGCGTGATTGACATTTGGGGCTGTCCTGCGCATATGAAGGATGTTTAGCAGCATCCTGGTCTCCTCCCACTAGATGCCAGTGTGCTGCCCGAGAGGTCTCCAGACATTGCCACATGTCCTCTGAGGGGTTCTCCAGGTTGAGAACCACTGCTCTGACTTGAAAGTTTTGAGCCCGAACCCTGAAACCTGAATATTTTCTTCCTGGCTGAAAACTGAAACGAAAGGAAACTCTAAAGAGTAGCCTTCGGATACTTGGTGGTCTCTCTCGCTCTCGCAACTCCCAGCATATCAGCAGCCTTCATGTAACTGCTCGCACATGAGGTAGATGGCCAAACTCAAATGATTCCAAATTTCCTCCCCCTGCCAGCTATAGAATGGGCATCGCACAGGAAAGAGATCTGAGCACAGGTCGTCCAGGGAAATGCAATACTTTTATTCCGAGAGAAGGAAAACTGGGGAGAAAGAATGTTATCTTTATGTACATTAGCCAGCAAGCAGTGGGACCCCGGAAACCTTCTTTGAATGGCCTACACTATCTTCAAACCTGAATGGGAAAGGGAAAGTATCCCATGAACTGGGTAGCTTTGTTAATGAAGTTTTCAAATGCATAATGTGAAAAATATCTAGGTAAATGAGACAATAAAAGTATGTGTCTTGGGGCTTCCTTGGTGGTGTAGTGGTTGAGAGTCCGCCTGCCGATGCAGGAGACATGGGTTTGTGCCCCGGTCCGGGAAGATCCCACATGCCGTGGAGCGGCTGGGCCCGTGAGCCATGGCCGCTGAGCCTGTGCGTCGGGAGCCTGTGCTCCGCGACGGGAAAGGCCACAACAGTGAGAGGCCCGCGTACAGCAAAAAAAAAAAAAAAAAAAAAAAAGTATGTGTCTAGGTTGCTGTGGGTGGGCAGGGATAGGTAGCGCACAAGAGATTTTAGGGCAGGGAAGCTATTCTGTATGATACTACAATGGTGGATATGTGACTTTATGCCTTTGTCAAAACTCGTAGAACTGTACAACACAAGAGCGAACCCTGATGTAAACTATGGACTTTAGCTAATAATAATATATCGATATTGACTCATCAATTACAACAAATGTACCACACCAGTGTAAGATGTTAGTAACAGGGGAGACGGGGCAGGGCGGGGTATTGCTGGTGTATGGGAGCTGCCTGCACTTTCTGTTTTATTTTTCTGGAAATAGAAAACTGCTCTAAAAAATAAAGTTATTAACTGTTTTTAAAAGTGAGTATTTGGAAAAGCAGAGGTCAGAGAAAGAAAGGAATCATCTCTGTAAATATTTGTAATGTAACATACCCTTCTTGTGTTAGATAATGCAAAATCAAAATAAGAAGATTTTTTCGTCGTGCTTCTGTCCTCATCTCGCACTGTGAACAAAAAAGAAAATGTAGGTGAGACGACAATGAAATATAACACTCCTTTTATAGCAATAAACCCTTGATGGTAAATGTAACCTGTCAAAAGCAAGAAGCATAACTTAAAGGCTGGAAGGCAGTTTGACATCTCTAAGGATATATAAAGTTGTTTTCCATTGTTATTTTCTTCTCAGAGCTGCCTTCTCAATTGTAAACTGAAGGTACAGTGATTTTGATTGGGATTGCACTTGACTAGTTAACTTCTTACTGCCAAGCTAACTGGCATTTTGTTGCTTATCACCGCAAAGAAACAAATATATGCACGTTTATTTGGACCAGGTGAAGGAAAGTGATGATAAACTCATGAGCCAGAAATCAAGATGTACCATCACAGGTACTGACCTGCTACTGCATCTTAAATTCACTCGGAGTCCCACCCAGACCCTGCACAAACGTGGAGATGAATTCCAATAATCCATTCAGGGGGACCCGGCAGCTGAGCACTTAGAATATCCACTGAGGAGCAGAGGCCATAAAGGGGACATTCCTGCATAACAATGTGCTTATTCAAGCTGGATGAATTTGCACTTTTATTCACAGTATTAATGTTCTACATTACGTTACCTGGTATCTCAAATTCCCCTGAAATGTATTCAGAAAATATTTACTTTCACTAATACTTCCCTTACTTGAAAATAACTTACATTTATCTAAGGAGAACACAGGTAAGAACTGGATGAAAGCAAAAAAGGCCCTTGAGTGGCCCAAATTATGTCATAAAATCTAGGCACAAACACATTGATGACATAAAAATTTTTCAGGCATTCATCTAAACTTTCTAAAAATTAATGTAATAAAATTAAAAGTGCATAGTTACTTAAAAATCAAATAGTACTATATTTTCTTTCATTTTAAGTTGCTTTTTCATTGTGATAAAATATACATAACATAAAATTTACCATTTTAACCATTTTTAAGTGTACAGTTTTGTGGCGTTAAGTATATTCAAATTGCACAACTATCACTACCATCCATCTTCAGGACTTTTTATCTTCCCCAACTAAAACTCTATATTCTTTAGACAATAACTCCATCCCCCTAACCCCTGCCATCACCATTCTACTTCCTGTCTCAGTGAATTTGCCTATTCCAGGTTCCTCGTATAGGGGGAACTCATTTGTCCTTTTGTCACTGGCTTATTTCACTTACAATAATGTCATCAAGGTTCATCCATGCTGTAGCATGTGTGTGGCTCAGTAATATAGTACTATACATTTGTAAGGAAAAACAGTAATCTCTGTCCCACTCCACTACCCCCTCCCCCCACTCCTGAGAGGCAACAACCTTAATTACTTTAGCTGTTTCTTCTGATATTTGCCTCCATGTTTTTAAACATATCACTGTTTTATAATATATGAATATTAGACATTAAACTATTCACTTCTTGTTAAGGTAGATGAGCAGTAAGCTGCCTTACAGACTTCTCACCCTCTCCTCCCCTTACAGGTATAGCAGTATGCAGTGATTACATTATTATGACTGTGTAAATAATGTTGCTGAGTCAAAAAGTACCGTGGTTACTTTACCATTTCTGGACAACATTATTTTCCTTGGAATGAAGAATTGCCTCATGTTAAAAATTTGTTTACTTTTCTATATACCTATTGCTAATTTTCAAATCCCAACATACCTCTAAAGGCCCCTCACATCACTTTCCACACATCAAATACATCAGACAATGTGTTAGTTACACTCCCCCCAGCCATGGCTTCCCTGAAGCCTCCACCCTCCCTCTCCAATCTAGGCTGCTGACTGTTAGGCCTGCTATGGGTGCTCATCCAGGGATTTCCCTTTGACACTTTCTTGCAGTGGATCCCCTAGAAATGGAGTCTTCTCCTTTACTGGTCACTGGTTTGGTTTAGTAAAGCACACATCCGCTAAAGTAAAGGTACACGGAGATAAATGTGGTTGAGAATTTGCATGCCTGAAAGTGTTTTTATTCTATTTAAAAATTTGATAGTTTGAAAGGGCATAACATTCTTATTCCTTTGCAGGTAAAGGATCTTTTATTCCCAGGAAGCTTTTAGAATCTTATTTTTAACTCTGGTGTTCTGAAATTATACAACTTCGTTGGTGCCAGCCTTTTTCCATTCACTGTGTTGGCCGTTGTCAAGCTGGACATTCTCATGCTTCCAATCTAAAAGAAAATGTCTTCTATTATTTCTGTGATAAATTACTCCCCTATGTTTTCTCCAGTTTATTTTTAAGAACCTCTATTAATTGAACGGGATATAACCTGAATTGATCTTTTAAGATTTTTTTCTCCTATAGTGTCCCTTTTCTTTGTCTCTTTTTTCTATTTTCTGGGCAACCTCCTTGGCCTTGTCTTTGAACCACTCTACAGAATTTATTTAGACGATAATATTTTTAACTTCCAAGAGCTTGTTCTTATTCTCTGATTCCTTTTTCACAACATCTTGTTCTTTTTTTTTTAAGACATATACCATTTTCCCCATATTTATTTATTTGTTTGTTTGTTTGTTTGTTTTTGCCACACCATGCATCACGTGGGATCTTGATTCCCCGACCAGGGATAGAACCTGCGCCCCCTGAATTGGAAGTGCAGAGTCTTAACCACTGGACCGCCAAGGAACTTCCTTGTTCTTGTTTTTTTTTTTTTTGCGGTACGCGGGCCTCTCACTTTTGTGGCCTCTCCCGTCGCGGAGCACAGGCTCCGGACGCGCAGGCTCAGCGGCCATGGCTCACGGGCCCAGCCGCTCCGCGGCATGTGGGATCTTCCCAGACCGGGGCACGAACCCGTATCCCCTGCATCGGCAGGCGGACTCGCAACCACTGCGCCACCAGGGAAGCCCTGTTCTTGTTTTTTGAATGCACTATTCTCTTATGATTCAATGTCAGTTATGTTCAATATTTGCTGTTTATGTAGGCAGGTAAAACACTATTTTATAAAGATATCCATCCAAAATGATTCAAATAAAGTTTTGTTGCTTACGGTAATAAGTTTTTACTCACACTGCCAGAAAATAAAGAAAATGAAGCAACCTGTGTTTCGAAGAGCTTGTGAAGGAAGTATAGTAAGTACCACTTTTTCAACGAAAAGGTATTCTGGTTTCTGCCACTCAAAAGGTAGTTATTGCTTTTTTAAAAAATTAATTTGCATTTTAGTTATCACAGTTTTATACACATTTTGTTGTTGTTTTTGTTAGTTTAATGTTTTGCTTTGAATTCAGGCTAAAATAAATGAAATCAAGTTCTCAGAAGTCTAAGAGAAAAGGAGATTAAAGGAAAATTATAATCCTTGAAGTAATAAAATATAAAACACAAAAAATAGTGACTTAGACTGGGATAAAATATTTACAGATGACACATCTGATAAAGAACTATTATTAAAAATATACAAAGAGCTCTTAAAACTCCACAATAAGAAAATAAACAACCCAATTAAAAATGGGCAAAAGAGATGAACAGACACCTCACAAAAGGAGATATATGAATGGTAAATAAATATATAAAAAGATGCTCAACATCGTATGTCACCAGGGAATGACAAATTAAAACAACAAGAAGATAGCACTGCACACCTCTTAGAATGGTGAAAATCCAAAACACTAACACCACCACATGCCGGTGAGGATGTAGAGCAATGGGAACTCTCATTTATTGCTGGTGGGAATGCAAAACAGTACAGCCACTTTGGAAGACAGTTTGGTGGTTTCTTACAAAATTAAGCATACCCTTACCATATGATCCAGCAGTCACGCTCCTTGGTATTTACTCCAGAGTTGAAAACAGGTTTACACACAAACCTGCACACTGAAGCTGCTGATGCAGCTTTATTCATAATTGCCGAAAGCAACCAAAATGCCCTTCAGTAGATGAATGGATAAATAAAGTATGGTACATCCACACAATGGAATATTAATCAGTAGTAAAAAAATAATAATAAACTACCAAGCCATGAAAAGACATGTAGGAAACTTAGATGCATATTACTCAGTAAAAAAAGCCAATCTGAAAAGGTTACAATGCAAGAAATTTTCACATATTGAGGTATGGGGAAGTCATTCTGGCATATACGTGATTTGGCTTGAATAGAATAGCCTGTTCTGTAGCCTATCAGACAAACTGTACGTCTGCTTTAACCATTAAGGAAAAGAGGGAAGGAGGGAGAGCACAGAGAATTTCAGGGCAGTGAAATTATTCTATATGATACTATCATGGTGCCTACATGTCATTAAAGATTTGTCAAAATCCATAGAATGTGCACCAGAAGTGAACTCTAATGTAAACTATGGACTTTGAGTGACAATGACGTGTCAAGGTAGGTTCATCTGACACAGGAGGTTGATACTGGGGAAGCCCGTGCATGTGTGGGGCAGGGGGTATAAGGGAATTCTCCATACTTTCCACTCAATTTTTTTTTTTTTTTTTTATGCGGTACGTGGGCCTCTCACTGTTGTGGCCTCTCCCATTGCGGAGCACAGGCTCCAGACGCGCAGGCTCAGAGGCCATGGCTCACGGGCCCAGCCACTCCGCGGCATGTGGGATCTTCCCGGACCGGGGCACGAACCCGTGTCCCCTGTATCGGCAGGTGGACTCTCAACCACTGTGTCACCAGGGAAGCCCTTTCCACTCAATTTTGCTGTGAAACCAAAACTGCTCTAAAAAATGTCTATTTTTTAAACTATTAACTGATTTTTAAACAAATATATCAGACTTAATATATTTAAATGGAGTCACCCTTCAATGTAGTTACCTCAGCAGGTCATGCTTTTATTCCATTGCTCAAAATATTTCCGAAACTCCTCTTTTAAAATTGTCTTCAATGTAGATTAATGACCACAGTCTTCCCCAGCCCACATTTACAAAAATAATATGTGGCCCTGTAGAAAACTGGGACAATGCATAAAGGCACAAGAAAAAAATTAGATGTTTTGGTCACATTGTTTCCATCTTCTTACAAAATAGGCTTCTCATGTGTTTTGATAACCTATGCTTTTTCTTCTTAAAAATATCAATACTTTGTAAATATTTTTCCCAGTTATTAGAAGCTTTTCTAAGACATGACTTTTAATGACTGCAGAGAATGCGCCATAACTTAATCACCCCTCAGCTGTTGGAGAGTCCTCTTATTTGAAGTAGTGCCTCACTAAATTTAAGAACGCACTTTATTAGCAGTTTTCACTCTTTCTAAAATCCAAATTTGCCCTCAAGGACAGATCTGATAACATTTGGAGAGCTTTAAAACTGTATGACAGGTCATTCTTAAAAACTGACCTTTGGTACATTTCTACCTCTGTCCTTGAAGAAACCCCTTTTGTCCGAGTGAGTTAAAAAACTGGAAAGCAACTTACCAAGATGAGTTAAAGACTCAAGAAGGCAATTACAGTAATCTTCTTTGCTATGTTTTTATTATTATGAAATACATCATTCATATAGAAGAATGTATAAAACATCCATTCATTTTTAATAATAATAATAATAACAAGCATCACCCTGGTTAAGCTCCAGAGCACCTTCAGTGTCTTAGAAACTCCCTCGTGCTGTTCCTTTCGGACGTTTCCCCTCCTCCCACCAGAGGTAACTTCCATCCTGACTTTTATGCTCATCACTCCCTTTTTCTTTATGGTTTTTACCAACTATACATCCATAAAAAAAACAGTGTTTAGTTTCTACATTTTTGAATGTTATATGAATGGAATACACATGTATTTCTTGTGACTATTTTTGTTTCACAGTATGTAATTTCCCCCAAAAAAATTCATATCAGGGCTTCCCTGGTGGTGCAGTGGTTGAGAGTCCGCCTGCCGATGCAGGGGACACGGGTTCGTGTCCCAGTCCAGGAAGATCCCACATGCCACAGAGCAGCTGGGCCCGTGAGCCATGCCATGGCCGCTGAGCCTGCGCGTCCGGAGCCTGTGCTCTGCAACGGGAGAGGCCACAACAGTGAGAGGCCCGCGTACCGCAAAAAAAAAAAAAAAAAAAATTCATATCAGAGTAAGAGCTTAGGCATGATCCAGCTATTCCATAATATCTTCACTTCAATTATCTGCTTCCACAGTTTTTTTAGTCTGGGGGCATAATTTTCCAGTGTCTTACAGGGTTGCTCTCTAAGGCTTCTCAAGTTAACTCTTCTCTTTCCCAGAAAACAGAAGTATAGTTAAGTATTTCTTCATGGTGCCCCAAGAACCTGGCATGGTGCCAAGTGCTAAGCAGAGACTGGTATTTCTTGATAGGTCCACTAGAAAACTGTTTTTGTCAAACTACAGGTCATGAAATCAGTGGGCTACCAGCAGCATAGTTCAATGCAACAGAATTATCACAGAATGCATAACAGGTAAGAAGGCTTAGTATTGCTTCGTGAAACTTTTGTTGCGTTTGCGTGTGTGTGTCCACTGGATCCCAGTCTAAGACGTCTCACAGTTGGTCACAGTAAAAAAAAACTTGAAAGCCACT
The DNA here is from genome assembly GCF_005190385.1 of Monodon monoceros. NCBI lineage: Eukaryota > Metazoa > Chordata > Mammalia > Artiodactyla > Monodontidae > Monodon > Monodon monoceros. The sequence goes on from NW_021703765.1 coordinate 25,509,713, forward strand.
ATACAAAATGACATCCTATTAAGATGTCCAACACTGGCAGTTTTCCCTCATCTTTCTGAAGATGCTGACACAACAACTCTTGGTGAAGACTGAAGCCTTTCTAATTTACCAAAACTAGCCTTGGTAGTCAGTCTCTATTTTTCTAAGTTGATTTGCCTCGCCTGTAGTGCCATCTAGTGTATGAGGAAGGGAAGTACTTCATGAAATTTAGGTAGTTCCAAATTACTACTTACATAATAAAAAAGGTGACAATCATCACAAAATTTAGTCCAAATCAAGTTTTCAAAATAAAACTGCATATTAAACAAGCAGTAATAAGATTGATGGGATATGCTTCTAAATGTCCACATTCTCAAACTCATGCTTGGGGGTTAGACTCAGAACCGAGGTCTCTGGTTCCGGCCTGTGCCCTTCCCTGCATCAACTCCTCCCCTGCATTAACCCCTCCCATCAGTGTCCCCTCCTGCCCCTGCACATTCACATCTGACCAGAGAGAAGCTGCTCTTCCAATCTGCCAAAAATTGTGCCAAATTTGCCCAAATTAAACAACCGTGGTTGCCAGTCTTAGCAGAGCTCACATAGCAACAAATGGTGTCTCTTACAATTCCTCAAACATAATCTCACAATTTTAGTGACCATTTCAAAGCAACTACTGGCTAGACCTCAGTTAGTTAGTCACCCTGCGGCACCAGGAGGAGTGCGCGTCTTATAGGAGATTATGCCTTTAATTCCTGAAAAACACAGTCTTGCTGTAAGTGAAGCCCATCCATCTCATCTGTACGCAAAGGTCTTTGAGAACAAAAGGATTTGAATTAAAGAGCCATGAAAGCCATGAATATCCCCAGAGGGACTGCACTCGACACTGACCAGGTCCATTTCCACCTGGTGTTTTGCAAACTGTGGGGTGCTCTGCCAGCCTCAGGTCAGTGTTTGGTGGGTACTTAACAGCTGTTAGTTGCTTTGTTCATATAGTTCAGAGACCCTCCATCCTTCACTCTGAAAGCACATGCCTCTTCCTAATCTAAACACGCACTAATGCAAATGGTCCCTTATGACTAAGATGCTGAGAAAAAACAGCCGGGAGTGTTTTGCTTGTGCTCCTCAGTATGACACACACTGCACTGGCTTTGGCTGACAGCCCTGAATTTCCTGAAGGTGGTCACCTGGGTAGAGCCCAGATCAGATTTATACAACTATCACCATGATAATTTAAAAACATATTCATTACCCCAAAAAGAAACTCTGCACCCCTTAACCGTCACCCCCTGTCCTTAAAAGCCATAGAATTGCACACTTTAAATGGGTGAGTTAGACTTCCCTGGTGATCCAGTGGTTAAGAAGCCGCCTTCCAATTCAGGGGACGCGGGTTCCATCCGTGGTCAGGGAAATAAGATCCCACATGCCACAGGGCAACTGAGCCCCTAGTGTGCCTCAGCTAGAGAGCCCGCACACCACAACTACAGAGAAGCCCGCACGCCACAACGAAGATCCTGCATGCCACAACGAAGACCCAGCACAGCCAAGAAAAAAAATCTAAAAAAAGAATCATCTTAGAAAAATAAAAAATAAAAAAATAAATGGGTGAGTTGCATGGTATATGAATTATATCTCAATAAAACTGTTTTAAAATGCATAAAACAGGGAGAGTTAGGGAGAAAAAGGCTAAAACGAATGTAAATAATTTGAGCAATGTTTTGAGTAATATAAAATAAATGATATGACTGGAAATAGAAATGATTTCATGCAATATTTTGAAGTTATTCAAAATGGAAATGGGGGGGCTGCTTATCACCCACACTGCTGTGAGGGCCTCCTCACCGCCCTGATGGCAGAGCCTGGTCATGTCTTGGGATGCGGCAACGATGCTTCTTTACTTGCTCTGATGACTTGGCTGTAACAAGCTTGCTGAGTCAATGTGGCTACAGGGTAGACTCCCCAGACGGAAAAGAAAACACAAAATCATCTAGGCAGATATTTCCTTTATGTTTTCTTTCTGGTTTTATCACAACTTGCAGTACACAGAAAAGTTGAAGAAACCATCTTAAGTAGTGTTAATATTTCCTCAGTTCATTTGGAAAAAAATAAACTTCTTTCAAAAAGAATCTCAAAATTTTTTAACGCAGAAATTTAAAAATTTTTATCCAGATAATATTCATAGTTGGCAAGGTGTGAAAGAATATGTACTCAGATACAGTTGGTGGAAATGTAAACTAGTACAACACTTTTATACAGCAAAAGGAAACATGCACATGCCCACTGACCCCGCAATTCCATACCTCACCATTTATGCTAGATCAATTATACTATATTATAGAAATACTTCACATGTGCAAAATAATAAATGTTCAAGGATGTCTAATACAGCATTATGTGTATTCCCCTCCAAAATTAGAAATACTCTAAAATGTCTATTAGTGGTTAACTAAATCATGATACAGGCTTACTATGTATCACTTTGCCCCAATAAAAAGAACGAAGTAGATCTATATACACTGACGAGGAAAGATTTTGAAGACATTGTATTTTCTCTCCACCCACTTACTGTCCACTCCCAAATAGAAAGAAAGTGTGAATCAAAGGTAATGTTTAACTCTTTGACATAAATCACAGCAGGATCCTTTTTGACCCACCTCCTAGAGAAATGGAAATAAAATAAAAAAATAAACAAATAGGACCTAATGAAACTTAAAAGCTTTTGCACAGCAAAGGAAACCATAAACAAGACCAAAAGACAACCCTCAGAATGGGAGATAATATTTGCAAATGAAGCAACTGACAAAGGATTAATCTCCAAAATATACAAGCAGCTCATGCAGCTCAATATCAGAAAAACAAACAACCCAATCCAAAAATGGGCGGAAGACCTAAATAGACATTTCTCCAAAGAAGACATACAGATTGGCAACAAACACATGAAAAGATTCTCAACATCACTAATCATTAGAGAAATGCAAATCAAAACCACACTGAGGTATCACCTCACATGAGTCAGAATGGCCATCATCAAAAAATCTAGAAACAATAAATGCTGGAGAGGGTGTGGAGAAAAGGAAACCCTCCTGCTTTGTTGGTGGGAATGTAAATTGATACAGCCACTATGGGGAACAGTATGGAGGTTCCTTAAAAAACTAAAAATATGACCCAGCAATCCCACTACTGGGCATATACCCTGAGAAAACCATAATTCAAAAAGAGTCATGTACCACAATGCTGATTGCAGCTCTATTTACAATTGCCAGGACATGGAAGCAACCTAATGTCCATCGACAGATGAATGGATAAAGAAGATGTGGCACATATATACAATGGAATATTACTCAGTCATAAAAGGGAACGAAATTGAGTTATTTGTAATGAGGTGGATGGACCTAAAATCTGTCATACAGAGTGATGTCAGAAAGAGAAAAACAAATACTGTATGCTAACGCACATACATGGAATCTAAAAAAAAGGTACTGATGAACCTATTGGCAGGGCAGGAATAAAGACACAGACGTAGAGAACGGACTTGAGGACACAGGGGTGAAGGGGAAGCTGGGACGAAGTGAGAGAGTAACACTGACATATATACACTACCAAATGTAAAATAGATAGCTAGTGGGAAGCAGCCGCATAGCACAGGGAGATCAGCTCGCTGCTTTGTGACAACCTAGAGGGGTGGGATAGGGAGGGTGGGAGGGAGGCTCAAAAGGGAGGGGATATGGGGATATATGTATACTTATAGCTGATTCACTTGGTTGTACAACAGAAACTAACACAACATTGTAAAGCAATTATACTCCAATAAACCTATAAAAAAAGGTAATTAAATTTGACAAAGAAAAACTTCGATTAGTACAAAAAGTTTAAAAAGAAACGTCTTTCTCTTCACCCTATCCACCATTGTTAATTTCTCATGTAATCATTCTGAAAGGGGCTTATGAATATATCAACATATATATGCACAAATTCTTTTAAATTTGCAAAAAATTTTATCATTTTGTATATACTGTTGGGCATCTTGCTTTTTCCCCCACTTAATAATATGTCTTGAACATCTTTCTATGTGAGCAGATGCAAATCTACCTAATTCTAAGACATATGTAAGGTGAAAAATCACAGAAATACATACCCACACTCTTTCACTCATAGAAAAAGAAAGGAATAAAAATCTAGATGTGTAGTTACCTCTGGGTAGAGGAAAGGGATGGGGGCACAGCGGCTCAATTTTTTATCCATAGACTTCTGAATTGTTTAACTTAATACTTTGGCAAGTAAAGAGCAAAGAAACACGTTGGCTTGGGTTCAACTGTTCACAGATCAAAACACTTCCAGGCTAAGGAATTCCATCATCACCTTGGCAGATGAGCCACTCTGACATCTGGGTTCCCTCCCCTCCCCTCCATCAGTAGATATGGGGGTGGGGTGAGAAATGTCCTGACACTGATGCTGGCCTTGGGTGTTCCATTCACTAGGAGGGAAAGATCCAGACAAAGTCACCCAAAGGCAGCTCCTCCTCCACACTACACTTCCTACTCCCATGTCCCCCTGAATTTACCTCCCTCCCTCCATGTGCATATACACTGAGGGAGAGAAACATAGGAGTCTTATTGTCCACTATCCATACGGAGAGCTTTGGCTTTCACAGCTGCCTTCACCAAACTTGAGCTGGAGGATTTGTCAGAATAATCTCCCTCAAATTCCTTTTAGAATCCCTGGAGAGTCACTTAAACAGTGAACACCACTGACCTAGTGAACTCATGGTACATCAGGATGAATAGGAAGGCAAAGCTCTAATTCTTGGGATGGACTTCCGGATCCTGAGCTGATCTGAGCAATGTTGATCATATTCTTGAAAGGCTATAAACGATCTATCAGAGGGACTTGAGCAAAGTTTTTATTATATTCCTGGAAAACGATAGCTGTCCCAACTCCAATCAAGAGTATTTCTACGGCTTTATGGCTGGAATCACAAAGTTTGGCAAACAGTCCTGATCTCTACAGCAAATGATGGGGACTGAAGGATACTCTGGTTCAGTGACTTAGAATTGTTTGATAATGAGGTTGCTTCAAAAATGGCTTTTTACCATGCAGACTGTGAAACAGCTTATAGTTGGGGTGCCCAGGGCTTAAAATAATAATGCTACTTCTTTAAGTTTGATGAAAATTCAGAATTTAAGGAGAGATAAGAAAACTCTATTCAAATACCTAGTGTTAAATATTTAAGGCGTGAGGTTACTTGAAACACAGAATACAGTCTTATAAATTTGTTAATTAAAAGTATAAAGTTTGCCAGATCTATAACACCTTTCTACTCATGCCATTCAAATTATCATAGAAAATTGTCTTCTGAATTAAAAGACTAAGAATAGGCCACCACCAATGGTCAATTTAAACTGTAAAAGATGGTGTGCCCCTGAAATGGACACAATTAGATGCTCAATTAGTTTCTGTCTACCAAAGAAAGGAGGCCCAGAAGTGAGCATCTAACTGGGGTGTCTCATTTGCCTCTGCTTCAATAATCTGGCTGTTTTCTACTTCCTTCATTTCCTTTGTGGGCTACTGTACCACAAAAGCGCCTACATTACCAGATCCAAAGTCGAATCCTATGATACTGTAGCCTGAGGAAAAGAAACATTGACTATCGTTCCTAGCTTTAGACCCAGAAGATATTTAGGAAATGTTACTGTATATACACCACAAACAGCATTAGTGCTTTTAATTTCTTTTTTATGGGTGCAGTGGAGATTAATTTGCATGAGCTCGTTTCAATTTCTGTAATAAGATCTAAATTTTGCATTAAGCTTTCCATCTCAAAAACAAACAGTTAAAAAGGACACATTTCTTCTTTCAAATGTTTTCATTATAGTTCCATTTTACAGTCCTTGCATCTAATATTCACTTAAAAGCTTGAATATATATACCCATAGGTTCTAATTTGTTTCCTGATTATCTCCCGTTTCTACCAAGAAACTTCCCAAGTTCCAAATGCTGCACAACTTGACAAAGCACTAGAACTACCAGAAGGGGCATCTACAGATCCAGGGAAGGTATTTATTGTACTTAATACAAAATCAGAACAGGTCAGCTACGCTCAGGAACAGTGTTCCATGAAGGGAGGCATTAGTTGTAAATCCTGAGACTGAACTGGTTATAGAATTGGGGATTTCAGGGAAGTATAAAGCCTACTGAAACACAGGGGACTTGCTGTGCCATGCCATTGTTATTAAACATGGAACTAGATTATGGACAGGCTACTTTCTAGTTGCATGATGGAGAGATCAGACTGCAATCACAGTAAGGTGACACCACAGTCTCACCAGGGATAGAACAGCAGGTGAAACCTTGAGGAAACAATCAGACAACTGTAGAAAGGGAGATGTTCTCCAAAACAATTGGCATGGTTTCTTGAACAGGTTAGTGTCATTAAAAATAAAAAAGGAGGGCTTCCCTGGTGGCGCAGTGGTTGGGAGTCCGCCTGCCTATGCAGGAGACACGGGTTCGTGCCCCGGTCCGGGAAGATCCCACATGCCGCGGAGCGGCTAGGCCCGTGAGCCATGGCCACTGAGCCTGCGCGTCCGGAGCCTGTGCATCCGGAGCCTGCAGGTCCAGAGCCTGTGCTCCGCAATGGGAGAGGCCACAACAGTGAGAGGCCCGCGTACAGCAAAAAATAAATAAATAAATAAATAATAAAATAAAATAAAATAAAATAGGAGAGAACGGCCAAGATGGTGGAGTAGGAAGACCCTGAGCTCACCTCCTCCCATGGGCACACCAAAATTACAACTATTTACAGAGCAACTAGTGATGAGAAAGACCAGAAGACTAGTAGGAAAGTTCTTCTACAACTAAAGACATAAAGAAGGAACCACAATGAGACAGGTAGGAAGGGCAGAGATGCTGTATAGTCAAGACCCATACCCGTGGGTGGGCAGCCCACAAATGGGAAGATAATTACAGTTGCAGTGGTTCTCCACAAGGAGTGAGGGGTTCAAGCCCCACATCAGGCTCCTGAGCCTGGGGGTCCTGCACCAGGAAGATAAGCCCCTAGAATGTTTGGCTTTGAAGGTCAGTGGGGCTTACTTTCAGGAGAGCCAGAGGGCTATGGGAAATAAAGACTTCATCTGTAAAATGCGCACAAAATCTCACATGTGCTGGGACCTAGGGCTGAAGCAATAATTTGAAAGGAGCCTGAGTCAGATGCACCTGGTGATCTTGGAGAGCCTCCTAGAGAGGCGGGAGGAAACTGGAGCTCACCCTGGGGACACAGACACTGGTGGCAGCCATTTTTGGAAGCTTGTTCTACCACAAGGACACTGTTGCTGGCCAATGCCATTCTGGAATCCTCCCTCTAGCTTATTAGTGCTGGGACTGGCCCCACCTACCAGCCTGGAAGCACCAGTACTGGGACATCTCAGGCCAAGTAGCTAGATGGGCGGGGATAAAACCTCACCCACCAGTAGGCTAGCTGCCTTAATACCCCCGAGCCCACAGCTGCCCCGGGACTCAGTCCTGTTCCCCAGAACCCTCACACCAGTGAACCTGCACTAGCCCCGGGACCTCATGGGCCTCAGCCTCACCCACGGCAGGCTGCCACTAGTCCTGGGAACCCCTTGGCCCTGGGCCCATCCACCAGCAGGCCAACACTAGCCCCAGGATCCCCCCAACCCCAGGATCCAGCCCCACTCACCAGCAGGCCAACACCAGCTTTAGGACACCCCAGACCCCACAGACAGCTGTGTCAGGAACAGGTCCCACACCAGCAGGCCATCTAGTGGATCCGGGACACCTAGCCCCACAACCACCATCCTAGAACCTGGCTCCACCCATCAGCAGACCAGCACTAGCCCCAGAACACACCAGGGCCTTGTACCCAGCTGCCCTGTGACCCCGCCTCACGCACCAGTGACTAGCAGCTTCAGCACAAGACAGGGCCTGACAACAAACCAGTTTTTTTTAATACATATATATATTGCTATATATAAACCAGCCAGGCATACCAGACCACCCACAGTAGTCAGCCTGTCACAACAGAAGGACCCACACAGCCCACATAGGGGGCACCCCTAGAGCATATAGCTCTTGTGACCAGAGGGAAGTGCATTGCTGGGAAACACAGGACATCTATAAAAGTCCACTTCTCCAAGGTCAGGGAAACATAATCAACCTACCAAATATACAGAAATTAAAACAGCAAATTAGGTAAAATCAGGTGACAGAAGAATATGTTTCAAATGAAGGAACATGATAAAACCCCAGAAGATGAACTAAGTGAAGTGGAGGTAATCAATCGACCCAATAAAGAGTTCAAGGTAGTAACTGTAAAGATGCTCAAAGAACTCAGGAGAAGATTGGGTGAGCAGAGTGAGAAGGTGGAAGTTATTAATAAGGAGTTAGAAAACATAAAGAAGAACCAAAGATAAAGAATACAGTAACTGAAATTTTAAAATACACTAGAAGTAATCAGCAGTAGATTAGATGATACAGCGGAATGGATCAGTGAGCTGGAAAACAGAGTAGTAGAAATCACACAAGCTGCACAGGAAAAAGGAAAAAAATTTTAATGAGGATAGCTTAAGAGACCTCTAGGACAACATCAAGGTACTAACATTCACATTATAGGGTCCCAGAAGGAGAAGAGGAGAGAAAGTGGTAGAAAACTTATCTGAAGAAATAATAGTAGAAAACTTCCCTAACCCGTGAAAAGAAATGGACATCCAGGTCCAAGAATCACAGAGATTCCCAAACAGGATCAACCCAAAGAGGACCACACCAACACATAGTGTAATAAAAATAGCAAAAATTAAAGATAAAGTGAGAGATAAAAATAGCAAGAGAAAAGCAACAAGTTAAGTACAAGGAAACTCCCATAGGCTATCAGCTGACTTTTCAACAAAAACTCTGCAGGCCAGAAGGGAGTGGCAATGTATTTAAAGAGATGAAACGGAAAAACCTACAACCAAGAATGCTTTATCTGGCAATGCTTTCATTCAGATTTGACAGAGTGATCAAAAGGTTTACAGACAAGCAAAAGCTAAAGGAGTTCAGCACTACCAAACCAGCTTTACAAGAAATGTTAAAAAGACTTCTTTAAGTGAAAAAGAAGAGACCACTACTGGAAATAGGAAAATTATGAAAGGAAAAATCTTATTGGTAAAGGCAAATATACTAAAAAGGTAGTAAATCAACCACATGCAAAACTAGTAGGAAGGTTAAAAGACAAGCATACTAGACTCATCTATATCCATATTAAGTATTTAAGGGATATAAAAAACAAAAAGATGGGAAATATGATGTCAAAAACAATAAACATGGGGGAGTAAAAATGTAGGATTGTTAAAATGTATTTGAACTTAAAAGATCAGCATCTTAAAATATATATTGGTATATATAAACCTCACGATAACCACAATCCAAAAATCCATAATAGATACACACACACAAAAAGAGAAAGGAATCCAACCATAACACTAAAGATAGTCATCAAATCACAAGGGAAGAGAGCAAAAGAAGACAGAAAGAAAAAGAACTACAATAACAACCGCAAAACAATTAATAAAATGGCAATAAGTACATATCTATCAATAGTTACTCTAAATGTAAATGGACTAAATGTTCCAATCAAAAGACATAGAGTGGCTGAATGCACACAATAACAAGACCCGTATATATGCTGCCTACAAGAGACTCACTTTAGATCTAAAGACACACATGGACTGAAAGTGAAAGGATGGAAAAGGGTATTCCACGCAGACTAAAATGAAAAGAAAGCCAGGGTAGCAATACTTATATCAGGTAAAAGACTTTAAAACAAAGACTGTAACAAGAAACAAAGAAGGACATTACATAATGATCAAGGGATCAATCCAAGAAGACAATTGTAAATATATATGCACCCCATATAAGAGCACCTAAATACATAAAGCAAATATTAACAGACAGAAAGGGGAAAACAGTATTACAGTATGACAGTATTACAATAATAGTAAGGTAATTTAACAACCCCCACTTACATCAATGGACAGATCATCCAGACAGAAAATCAATAAGGAATCACTGGCCTTAAAAGACACATTAGGCCAAATGGATCATATCCATATACATGAAACATTCCATCCAAAAGCAGCAGAATACACATTCTTTTCAAGTGCACATGGAACATTCTACAGGACAGATCACATGCTAGGCCACAAAACAAGTCTCAGTAAATTTAAGAAAACTGAAATCATAACAAGCATCTTTTCCAATAACAACACTATGAGACTAGAAATCAAATACAGGAAAAAAATGCAAAAACACAAACATGTGGAGGCTAAACAATATGCTACTACACAACCAATGGATCATTGAAGAAATCAAAGACAAAATTTTAAAAACCTGGAGAAAATTAAAACAAAAAAACACTATCCAAAATCTATGGGACAAAGCAAAAGCAATTCTAACAGGGAAGTTTATAGCAATACAAGTTTACCTCAGGAGACAAGAAAAATCTCAAACAACCTAACCTTACACCTAAAGGAACTAGAGAAAGAAAAAACCCACAAAATTAATAAAAGGAAAGAGATCAGAGCAGAAATGAAATAAAGACTAAAAAAAGAAATAGAAAAGATGAATGAAACCAAGAGCTGGTTGTTTGAAAAGATAAACAAACTTGATAAACCTTTAGCCAGACTCATCAAGAAAAAAATAGAGGGCTTCCCTGGTGGCGCAGTGATTGAGAGTCTGCCTGCCGATGCAGGGGACATGGGTTCGTGCCCCAGTCCAGGAAGATCCCACATGCCGCGGAGCGGCTAGGCCCGTGAGCCATGGCCGCTGGGCCTGAGCGTCCGGAGCCTGTGCTCTGCAATGGGAGAGGCCACAACAGTGAGAGGCCCACGTACCTCAAAAAAAAAAAGAAAAAAGAAAAAAATAGAGAGGGCCCAAATCAACAGAGTCAGAAATGAAATAGAAGTTATAACCAACGCCACAGAAATACAAAGGATCATAAGAGGTAACTACAATTATATGCCAATAAAATGAACAACCTAGAAGAAATGGACAAATTCCTAGAAATGTACAATCTCTCAAGACTGAATCAGGAAGAAATAGAAAATATGAACAAACCAATTGCCAGTAATGAAATTGAAACAGTAATAATAATAATAATAATAAAAAACTCCCGACAAACAAAAGTCCAGGACCAGATGGCCTCACAGGTGAATTCTACCAAGCATTTAGAGAAGAGCTAAAACCTATCCTCCTCAAACTATTCCAAAAAACTGCAGAGGAAGGAACACGTCCAAACACATTTTTCCAAACATGAGGCCAGCATCACCCTGATGCCAAAAGCAGACAAAGACATCACAAAAAACCCAGAAAATTACAGGCCAATATCACTGATGAACATAGATGTAAAAATCCTCAACAAAATATTAGGCAAAACAACTTCAGAAAATAAGAACAAAGCTGGAGGTATCACACTGCCTGATTTCAAACTTTACTACAAAGCTACAGTCATCAAAACAGTATAGTACTGGCACAAAAACAGACACATGGATCAATGGAACAGAATAGACAGCCCAGAAATGAACCAAAACTTATATGGGCAGTTAATCTACAGCAAAGGAGGCTAGAATATACAATGGGGAAAAGACAGCCTCTTTAATAAATGGTGTTGGGAAAATGGACAGTTACACACAAAAGTATCAAACCAGAATACTCTCTCACACTATGCACAAAAATAAACTTGATGCATTAAAGACTTAAATGTAAGACCTGAGACCATAAAACTTCTAGAAGAAAACATAGGCAGTATGCTCTTTGACATTGATCTTTGTAATACTTTTTTGAATACGTCTCCTCAGGCAAGGGAAACAAAAGCAAAAATTAACAAATGGGACTACATCAAAGTAAAAGGCTTTGCACAGCGAAGGAAACCATCAACAAAATGAAAAGCCACATTCCGAATGGGAGAATATAATTGCAAAAAATATATCCAATACGGGGTTAATATCCAAAATATACAAAGATCTCATACAACTCAACATCAAAAAACAAACAACTGGATTAAAAAACAGGCAGAGGATCTGAATAGACATTTTTCCAAAGAAGACATACAGATAGCCAACAGGCAGATGAAAAGATTTTCAACATCACTAATCATCAGGGTAATGCAAATCAAAACCACAATGAGATACCACCTCATACCTGTCACAACGGCTATTATCAAAAAGACAACAAATAACAAGTGTTGGTGAGGATGTGCAGAAAAGGGAATCCTCTTGCACTGTTGATGGGAATGTAAATTGGTGCAGCCACTATGAAAAACAGTATGGAGATTCCTCAAAAAATTAAAAGTAGAACTACCATATGATCCAGCAATTCCACTCCTGGGTACTTATCCAAAGAAAATGAAAACACTAATTAGAAAAGATCTATGTACCCCTATGTTCATTGCAGCGTTATTTACAATAGCCAAGATACGGAAGCAACCTAATTGCCCAACAATAGGTGAATGGATAAAGAAGATGTGGCATATATATACAATTAAATATTACTCAGCCATAAAAAAAGAATGAAATATTGCCATTTACAATGACATGGATGGACCTAGAGGGTATTATGCTAAGTGAAGTAAATCCAACTGAGAAGGACAAATACTATATGGTTTCACATATATGTGGAATCTAAAAAACAAAACAAACGAACAAACATAACAAAACAGAAAAAGAGTTATAGATACAGAGAACAAACAGGTGATTGCCAGAGGGGAGCGGGAAGGAGGAAAGAAATAGGTGAGGGAGATTAAGAGGAACAAACTTCTGGCTGCAAAATAAATGAGTCACGGGTAGGAAATGCACAGTGTGGGGAATATAGTCAATAACTATATAATATCTTTGTATGATGACAGCTCAAAACTGACTTACTGTGTTGATCATTTTGAAATTATATAAATCGAATGTATATCAAGTCATTATGTCATATAACAGGAACTAACATAGTATGGTAAGTGAATTAAACTTCAAAACAAACAAACAAACAAACTCATAGAAAAAGAGATCAGATTTGTGGTTACCAGAGGCAGTAGGTGGAGGGAGGAGGAATTGGATGAAGGTGGTCAAAAGGTACAAGCTTCAGTTATAAGATAAATAAGTACTAGGGATATAATGTACAACATGATAAATATAATTAATACTGCTGTATTTATATATGAAAGTAGTTAAGAGAGCAAATCCCAAGAGTTCTTATCACAAGGAAAATTTTTTTTCTATTTCCTTAATTTTGTATCTGTATGAGATGCTAGATGTTCACTAAACTTGTGATAATCATTTCATGATGTATCAAGTCAAATCATTGTGCTGTATACCTTAAATTTATACAGTGCTGTATGTCAATTATATCTCAATAAAACTAGAAGATAAAATAAATAAAATAAATAGAAATAGAGAAGGTAGGGGATGGGAGAAGCTGTGCAAATTCAAAGAGACATAGGGGATACAACCAGATACAATGCATGATCCTGTTTCACACTCTGGTTAGAGAACTAGTTGGTTAAAGAACAATATTTACAATACAATTTCATTTTGATAAAATATACGGGTGCGTGCATGTATATGTATATACACACATAGCAAAGGATCTGGAAAGATTTACGGATACACACCAAGGTTCACTGTTGGGTAATAATACCTTAGTGTATCTGGGTTGTGGGAATGTGGTGGTTTTACTTATTTATTCTGTTTGTTACCTATTATTTCTTTAAGCTTGACTTATTATTACATAAGTAATCATTAGAACTGTCAATTTATACTACTGAGAATATTGAAAACAAAATAAAAGTAACTGTCAGGAATTCTTAGATCTAATAAATTCTAAGACTTTCAGTTTACTCACCCGTACAATGGGGATAATATAACTCTTCTTTGGTTGTGTAGAGGCTGGAATCAGTCGATGGCAAGCGCACAGCGCTAGGGTTGTCGTCACTGTTGATTGATTCCTGCTGCTCTCGGGACCCAAGTGGGACGGGGCGGCCCAGGGACTCCCGACTGGTGGTGATGTAATTTGGGCACAGCTCTCAGCCCCCTCAGGAAGGGGGCGCTGGGGCTTCCTTGCGTCCCGGACGCGCGCTGGTGGCCGTTCCCGTGGGGGCTCCGCGCCCCGAGCGCCAGAGGCGGGGCCGCGCCGTGTGCACCCGGGGGAGCTCGGGGCAGGGCAGGGCAGGGCCGGGCGGCGCCGTCCGGGCACCGGGTTGCGGAGGAGGCCGTGAAGAGACCAGAAGCGCCACTGGCCTCGCCCGTTCCGGCGGCCGTTCTCACGGAGAGCGGGGTCGGCCCGACGGCCAGTCGAGGGCACAAACGCCAGAGCGTCGGAAGCCTGGCCGGGACCTGGCGGCGCTGTGCAGGAGGCTGGTTCCAGTGGACGGAAACCCCGAGCCTGCCGAGAGGGACCTGGGGAAGAGCGATTCCCAACAGCCCCCAGAGGACGCTCCTTCGGAGAAGGAGGCGATGGAGGGGCACGGCCACGCACACTGCGCAGCCCTTAGAGACGGATCGCCCGGCCGCGAGCACAGACCAGAGCTGCACAGACACCCCTCAGAGCTCGTGAGGCCCTGCCACGGGTCCCACGGCCGGGAGAGGGGCGAGGACAGAAGGCGGTGCTGCGGGGGTTCCCCAGTTTATTCTTCGGGGCGGGGATCATCTGGTTACAGCTGGTCTCCTCCTCAGTCTAGCCGTCCTTGTCTGATGTACGGGGACTGTCACAGACGCCTGGCGGAGGCCCGTGTTGCACAGCAGAGGCCTGGAGAAGGCCCCTCAGATGCCCCTCGGGCCAGACTGGACCGCCGCCTGGGTGCACCCCAGGGGAGAGGGGCTGGGAGTCTAAGCAGGGGACACCAGCCTCCCCACAGGGACAAACGCCTGATCTGCACCAAGGGACACGAGAAGTCCTCTGCTTTGACCAGGCGAAAATCAGGCCTGGCCTTCTCCAGAGGAAAGGCCGCGGTCTCTCCCCCGGAACAGCGCAAACGAGAATCCGCCCTCTAGTGGTGTCGAGAAAGAGAAGGAAAGAGAGGGCCGCGGCATCCAGGTTTTACCTCCCTTCAGACGAGCTTCAGACCTTAAAAAGCGAAAGCACGAAGACTCCGAGAAAACCAAACCGGACAAAAACAAGCAGAGTCTCGACCGCTTGGACATAGCAGAGGGGATAAGAGGCCTGTTACCCAAGGTGAAAGAGAAGGTTTCCAATAACCAAAAGATTCAAGAAGGGAAAGTAAGACCTCCTCATTTGGATGGAAAGCCTGAGGGCTCCCTCCCTAAAGGTGAGGAGGTGGATATGGATAATGAATTCAAGCCGCCCACCATGTCTTTTGAGTCATACCTCAACCACAACCAGCCTAGGGAGAAAAAGAAAAAGATTATGAAAACTTCAGCCACTGCTCTTGAAGAAAAAGGACCTAAAAAATATGATTCAAGTGAAAACTTGGACTTGGTTCAGGAACTACCTAAGGTGAATGAAAACAGATCAGAGAAGCTGCAGCCCTCTGGAAACATCTGGGCCAAGCTGGAAAAAGTCCCCACTGATGCACCAGTGTGGCCGGACCTCCCATTACCCAGGGTCCAGGCCAATGACCATCCACTTCTTGCCTCTGGATTGATGTCCTCCTTACGACCAAAGCAAAAAGCACTGTCTTCACCCCAGGAAGAGGAAGAAGTTGGATTTACTGGACGCAGAATGAATTCTAAGATGCAAGTGTTTTCTGGCTCCAAGTGTGCCTATCTTGCCAAAATGATGACCTTGCGCCAGCAGTGCATCTGGGTACTTAAAACAACATCAATTCAATCTTTAAAGTAAGAGGAGTCCCATATTCGGTTCTTGAACCCATCTTGGAGAGCTGTGCACCTGATCAGCTGTATCGCATAGAGAAATACAATCATGCATTAGTCCAAGAAACAGACAAATTATGGAAAATTCACTCTCATCAAAACTTTAGGAAAGAAAGGCCAAAAGAGTACAAGACATGGCAAGAGATGTACATGCGGCTTCAGGATGCCCGAGAGCAGCGGCTTCAAGCACTGACAGTGAATATCCAATCTGCACAAGCCAATAAGCCCAAAGGCCGACAAGCAAAGATGATCCTTCTCAACTGTCTGGCCAGGCCACCTTCTGACATTCGAAGGAGGCAGGAGAAGTTTGAAATAGGAGAAGCAGCTGCCCCTGAAAAAGTCAAGATCAAGCCAGCCCTGTACCCCACAGGAACCATCCATACTCCCTCCAGCAGAAACAGCCTTAACCTCACCCGCGAGAAGCCAGCCGGAGCCTGCTCAAGCACCACCAGTACCCACTTGCCGCGGGTAGTCTGCGGCAGGAAACCTGCAAAGAAAATCACCCCCATGATGGCCAAGACAATTAAAGATTTCAAGAACATGTTCTCCCGACGGTAAATTGAGGCCTTGCCTTGGAGCTGGAATTCCAGAGGAGGAATACAAGGGCAGTGGGTGTTAGGGAATGGGACTTCCAAAGGAGACCAGAATGTTTTGCTTTGTGGAAACTTTTGGACTCTGACTCCTGTAGTTTTTAAGTGCTGCACCTGTGAGCTGCCATAGCCACTGCCTCCTGCCTGGAGAACACTTCAGAATTCTGAAGGTGAGATGCCTCAGTCCCACTGATGATTTTAAGATTCATTATACTTTTGTTGTTAACTAGCCTCTTTGTAAACAATATGACATAGTCTTAACAAATATTATCCCCAGATTGTGTTTATATAAATAAACAAAAGTACTTAACATGAGATTTTTTTTTTTTACTCTCAGAGTAGATGAGGTCTTCTTGGACACAAACCCAGAAGCAATTAATTAAAAAGACTGATATATTTGACCACATAAAAATTTAGAAATATATAAAACAACAAGGTCGAAAGATAAACAACAAACTGGGAAAGATATTTATAACTCAGTTAACATTCAGAAGGCAAATTTCCTTTATATATAATAAGGGCCCACAAATTAATGAGAAAAAAAAGACCAATAATTTACTATAAAAGTGGGCAAACATAGGAAAAGATGGTTCACACAAAAGAAAACACAAATGACTCTTAAATATATGACAAGATGCTCAATCTTACTAAAATGCAAATAAACATAATATGAGGAAGATGGTGGTGGTGGGATGAATTGGGAGATTGGGATTGACATATATACACTAATATGTATAAAATAGATAACTAACAAGAACCTGCTGTATAAAAAAATTAAATTCAAAAAAAAAGAAAAAAAACCCCATAACATGATACAAATTTTCACCTACCCGTTAAGTAGAATTCAAAAGATTAACAGCCTGCTGCGTTAGAGCAGATGATCATACATTACTAGTAGGTGATAAATTAATACAACTTCTATTGAAGTTAATAGGCAAATGTTAAATATATATTCTTTGGTACTACAATATCCCTTTTAGGATGAGAAACTGAATATATAAATGACTAATGGCCAGAACCACATAAGCTCAGGAAGCCAAACCACAACCTCTGCAGCAACCATCCCAGAAAACCAAATCACAGACTCTCTAGCAATCAGTCCAGGAAACTAAATCACAACCTCCTTAGCAACTGGCCCAGAGTGGTGAGGATTTGGTCAACTGCCGGCCTCCCTATTTTTGCCCTCAGCCTCCAAGTCAGGACCAACCAGAGAAAGCCAAATATGATCTCCAAATCAATCACATAAGATGCCCCACTTCTAGTTAGGCCCAACTCCGGATTTCCCAAGTCAGCAACCTCCAATCAGAAAATACTAAAGCCTTCCCTTAGTTTTTCACTATAAAGCTATCCCACTCCCCTGCCTGCCAAATGCAAGTGATGGTAGCTGACTCCCTTGCTATAGCAAGCTCTCAATAAATAGCCTCTGTTTGTTCAGCTTGGGTGGTTTTTATTTATTTCCACAAGAATTGTATTCTACAGATGCACATATATCAAACATACACATATACAAACTCTGATATAGCAATTTCACTTATAGGATTTTATTCTCCAGACACACCTGCGTGTGTTTATGTGTGTGTGTACTCAATTAATACAAAGACATGACCATGGCACTTGAATCGAACTTTTCTCCAGGACATTTGCCTGCCTCTAAGAGGCTAAGATGCTGAGTAGTGTGTTTGACAACCTCAAAGTGCTACAGGTGCAAAAGTTCTAATCCAAGACCCACCAAGATAGGGGACCCTGGTAAAACCAATGAATACTCAGTCCTTATTCAGTCCAAGGAATAAGGACAAAGGATAAGTTAGGCTGCCTAAGCTCTGTATGGCCCAGAAAAATCTCAGTCCCTGAATTTGGATTGAGATATTCCTAGATTACTAGATCCTCTCCCCAGGCACAAGACAGAAACAAGCCTAAATTACCTCTACAGGAAGATATCATCATCCTTCATCTCAAGTTATTTCTAAAAACAAACCATCAACTACACTGCCATATACAGTCTAAGAAAAGAACAACATAAATGAAAAACATTAGGAATAACAGACAACTGAAACAGATTCACATGGGCCTCAAGATACTGGAACTCTCAGACACAGACTTGAGAAAAACTATTTCAACCAATATCATTTACAATAGTATATAAAAATCAGATAGGAACAAATCTAACAAAAGATGTTTCAGATTTCTTTTGTGGGCTGAATTGTGTCCTCTCCTCCTCAAATTTATACATTGAAGCCCTAACCCTGAATAATTAAGAATGTGACTGTATTTGGAGATAGAGCCTTTAGGGGGTGATTAAGTTAAAATGAGGTCATTAGGGTGGTCCCTAATCCAATCTGACTGGTGTCCTTAGAAGAAGAGGAAATTTGGACACACAAAGCGACACCAGGGATGTTCTCCAATGTAGGAAAGATCATATTGAGGTCACAGCAAGAAGGTGGCCATTTGCAAGCCAAGGAGAAAGGCCTCAGGATAAACCAAACCTGCCAACATCTTGATCTTGAACTTCTAGCCTTCAGAACTGTAAGAAAATAAATTTTTGTTGTTTAAGACACCCAGTCTGTGACATTTTGTTATGGCAGCCCTAGCAAACTAATACAGCCTCTATGCTGAAAATGGCAAAATAGGGATAAGAGGTACTAAAGAAGATACAATGTTTATGAATTGGGAAAATGAATTTTGTTAAGATGTTAATTCTCCTGAAAATTGATCTATAGATTGAATGAAATCTCATGAAAAGCTCAGCAGACTTTTTTGTATAAATTGAAAATCTGATTCTAAAATTTATGTGGAAATTTAGAATAACCAAGACAGCATTGAAAAAGAGTTAAGTCTGAGGATTTACACTACCAGTTTTCAAGGCTTAATACTAAGCTACAATAATTAAGATAGTTTGATATTGGCACGGAGATAGATAAATCTATCAATGGAACAGAACAGAGAGTTCAGAAATAGACCCACAAATATATGGTAATGTGATTTTTTACAAAGTTGACACTGTAATTCAAAAAAAATTTTAAAGGTACTGGAGCAACTGGATAACCAAATAAGAAAAAAACAAAGCTTAACCCCTATCTCACATAAAACGCACAAATTAATTGAAGATGACAATCCTAAATTTTTATGTACATAATAACATGGTATCAAAATAAATAAAGCAAAAATTGACAAAATCAAAACGAGAAATAGGCAAAAAATACAATCACAGTGAGAGATATTTATATGTCTTCCTCAATAATTAACAGAAGAAGAAGAAAAAAATCTGTAAGATATAAAAGATTTGAACACAATTAAGAAACTTAACCATTCACTGAGCCATAAAACAATTCTTGACAAATGTTAGAGGACTGAAATCATGTAGATTGCTATGTAGAATATTGTTATGTAAACACAATGCAGTTAATCTAGAAAACAATGTCCAAAAGGGATCAATAGACCTCCCATATGCAAATAATACACTTCTAAATACTTACGGGTCAGAGAAAAATCATAATAGATGTTAGAAAATATGTGAAATTGAATGAAAAGGAAAACATTAAAATGCTACATATTAAAACATGTGGAAGCAGGCAAAGTAGTGATTGGAGGGAAATTTAAATCTTTAAATGCATCTCTTAAAAGAGAAAAAAGGTATATCTCTCCATCTATTTGTATCATCTTTAATTTCTTTCATCAGTGTCTTATAATTTTCTGCATACAGGTCTTAGGTAGGTTTATTCCTAGATATTTTATTCTTTTTGTTGGGTGGAACAGAATAGAGAAAAAAGAATGAAAAGAAATGAGAAAACAGCCTAAGAGACCTCTGGGACAACATTAAATGCAACAACATTCACATTATAGGGGTTCCAGATGGAGAAGAGAGACAGGACTGGAGAAAATATTTGAAGTGATTATAGTCGAATACTTCCCTAACATGGAAAAGGAAATAGCCACCCAAGTCCAGGAAGCGCAGAGAGTCCCAGGCAGGATAAACCCAAGGAGAAATGTGCCAAGACACATACTAATCAAATTGACAGAAACTAAAGACAAAGAAAAAGTATTAAAAGCAACAAGGGGAAAATGACAAATAACATACAAGGGATCTCCCATAAGGTTAAGAGCTGATTTCTCAGCAGAAACTCTACAAGCCAGAAGGGAGTGGCAGGATATATTTAAAGTGATGAAAGGGAAGAACCTACAACCAAGATTACTCTACCCGGCAAGGATCTCATTCAGATTTGACGGAGAAATCAAAAGCTTTACAGACAAGGAAAAGCTAATAGAATTCAGCACCACCAAACCAGCTCTACAACAAATGCTAAAGGAACTTCTCCAAGTAGGAAACACAAAAGAAGAAAAGGACCCTCAAAAACAAACCCAAAACAATTAAGAAAATGGTCATAGGAACATACATATTGATAATTACCTTAAACGTGATTGGATTAAATGCTCCAACCAAAAGACACAGGCTTGCTGAATGGATACAGAAACAAGACCCATATATATGCTGTCTACAAGAGACCCATTTCAGACCTAGGAACACATACAGACTGGAAGTGAGGGGATGGAAAAAGACACTCCATGCAAATGGAAATCAAATAAAGCTGGAGTAGCAATACTCATATCAGATAAAATAGACTTTAAAATAAAGAATGTTTTGGGGCTTCCCTGGTGGCTCAGTGGTTGAGAGTCTGCCTGCCGATGCAGGGGACATGGGTTCGTGCCCCGGTCCAGGAAGATCCCACATGCCACGGAGCGGCTGGGCCCGTGAGCCATGGCCGCTGGGCCTGTGTGTCTGGAGCCTGTGCTCCACAACGGGAGAGGCCACAACAGTGAGAGGCCCACGTACCACAAAATATAAATAAATAAATAATGTTTCAAGAGACAAGGAAGGACACTACATAATTATCAAGGGATCAATCCAAAAAGAAGATATAACAATTATAAATATATATGCACCCAACATAGGAGCACCTCAATACATAAGGCAACCGCTAACAGCTATAAAAAGGGAAATCAACAGTAACACAATAATAGTGGGGGACTTTAACACCTCACTTACACCAATGGACAGATCATCCAGACAGAAAATTAATAAGGAAACACAAGCTTTAAATGACACAACAGACCAGATAGATTTAATTGATATTTATAGGACGTTCCATCTGAAAACAGCAGATTACTCTTTCTTCTCAAGTGCACACGGACATTCTCCAGGATAGATCACATCTTGGGTCACAAATCAAGCCTTAGTAAATTTGAGAAAATTGAAATCATATTAAGCATCTTTTCCGACCACAATGCTATGAGATTAGAAATCAATTACAGGGAAAAAAACATAAAAAAACACAACCGCATGGAGGCTAAACAGTAAGTAAATAAATAACCAAGAGATCACTGAAGAAATCAACGAGGAAATCAAAAACTACCTAGAGACAAATGACAACGAAAACATTACAATCCATAACCTATGGAATGCAGCAAAAGCAGTTCTAAGAGGAAAGTTTATAGCAATACAATCCTACCTCAAGAAACAAGAAAAAATCTCAAATAAACAATCTAATCTTACACCTAAAGGAACTACAAGAACAAATAATAGTGTGACCATTTGACACAAAAAGAACAAGTAGAAGTCTTTGCTCTAATGGATATCAAGAATGGATACAACTATATTTATTAAGACAGTGTGGTATTAGCACAGGAAATAGACAAAAAGGCCCATGGAACAGACTTGAGGACCCAGAAACAATTCTGCATATTTTTCAAGTCTGTTAAGTTCCATTTTATTCTTCTTATACCTTCTGTTTTTCTCCTTTTTATAATCGTGTTTTCCTTAAATGTTTAAACGTATTTATAATAGCTATTTTTAAAGACCCTGTCTGCTAATTCTGTCTTTTGTTGTATTACTGGATCTTCTGTTGACTGATTTTTGTCCTGGTTTTGGCACATTTTCCTGGTTTTTATGACCGCTAGTAGTTATTTCCTTGGATGCCAGTCTTGTGAATACCTAGGTTATATTGCCTTCTTTTAAGTATTTTGAGGGGGCAGATAGTTTAGTTATTTGCAGGTAAGTCTGATTCTATCAAGCTTTGTTAGGAAGGAGGTTATCCAAAGTCAATTTTATTCTAAGCCTAGTTTAGGTTACTCTTAATGCATTGCCTTCCTGGAATCTCTACTAAATGCTCTGCTGTTCCACAAGAAGTCTCCACTCAGGTTGGCTGGACTTCAAATGTCTCTCAATGTTATGTGAGCACCAGTAGTTGTTCAGCTTATAGATCCTTGATAATTGGTTTTTCCCCAGCTTCATACATTTCCACTCTGTGTATGCACAGCTTAGTATTCAGCCAAAAACTCAGATGTATGGAGCAATTTGTTTGCCTAGCTCCCTCCTCTCTGTTCCTCTTCCCTCCCAATTCTAACCAGCTAAGTCTTCCCAAACTCAACTCCCTTGTCTCATCTCTGCAAAACTGCTGTGCTCTGCCTAGATACTCCCTTGTGTGCTAGAACCCAGTTACTGCTTCCAGGCAGAAGATCTTGTCTCATGATCATATTGCCCAAAGTCTGAAAACAGATTATTCATATGTTTAGTCCAGTTTCCTAGTTACATATAGCAGGAAGGCTAGTCTGGTACCATTTACTCTACCACATTTGAGAGCAGAAAGCTTTATCATTTTTTTTAATGTTTACAAGATTGACCTGGGTGGAGAGATACATACTTTTTATACTTAAAAATAAAACCTAATAAAATTAACATTATTTTTACAAAAGAAAGAAAGGATGTTTTTAACCCAAAACATCAGATATACAAAGTCATATCTATATATTCTCATACTCTCAGTTAGTGGTTAAAAAGAAAAATAAAAGAAAATAGAACAAATCTCCAAGAGTAGCAATGTGACACTAGCAAAATGTTCCAGGTTGTCTGATCAGCCTCCCTTTCTCGGTCCAGGTACAGGAAGAATGGGGTTCAACAGCAGCCACAGCACTTTTAAAGATGCCCACAAGGCTACGGCAGTGCTCGGTAGTGAAGTGGTTAACCTTCCTTATGTAAGAGCAGAGCCGAGAACTTAAAACATGAGTTACTTAAAATTCAGCTTAGCTTTATGGTGAGGTAGAGTTTGTTTAATTAGTATTTAGAACTGCACATTGTTTATAGCTATTGGTATTTCAATAGACGCTTAAATGTTTGAACATTTAAAGCTTAATAAGCCTTAGTTCTCTGAAGAAAAACATTGATGTAATTAAATTTTCAATTACTCTCGTTTTTTTTTTTTAGGGGCCCATGCAATTAATAAAAGCTAAGGCATTTAACAACGCTCATTTAAAAACCTAATCTGACACCTCATTAAATAGCTAACACTTATAGCAGATATTTTTAATATAAGTTTCACACAAGCAAAGTCACAACTTTTGAAAAGTACATGTAATGACACATGAGAATAAATAAACGTAACTATTTTTCAGATTATTTTGTGTGTACACATGAATGTGTGGGTCAATTACGGCTTTCTAAAAACCATTCTTCTGCACTGAGACCAATTACTGTTTGTTTGGTTTTAATTGTATGGTCAAACTAAAAACACTGAAGCAATTGCTCCTCAGAGCTTCTTTGCCCCGAGGATCTCACCTTCAAGTTGAAAAAAAGAAAGTGGCGGAGGTTTACAAATTGCATATAGTCTTATTTTAATTAAACACTAAATTTAAAATGGAATAGAAGAAAATTTTCCACTCACAGATTTTGCTACCCACAGATCACTACAGCATCAGTACCACAAGAGAGTTCATGATTCATGCCCCATCCAGAACTACTGGATCACAATCTGAATTTTCAAAACATCCCAGGTGTTTAGTGTGCACATTAAAGACTCAGAAGCCCTGCAGAAGCATGATCAGTTTACCAGTCAGGAAAGAAACTTGCCAGAGTCCTTGCCTTCAAGGAGCTTATAGTCTACTGGGGTCAGGGGAGGCAATCAACAAGGAAAAATTCAATTATAATTTCCTGGGATAAAGGTGGCATGGCGATGTCTACTCATTGCATCAAGGAGGGGCACTTTGTCAAGTTTGGGAAGCAGGCTGACCAAGAAAGGCAAGTTCAGATCCTAAAGAACAAAAATGTAAGGGGCAGAGAAACATAAGCGCATTAAGGAGGCCAAGAAGGAAAACAGAACTCTAGGAAACTGTAGCATTATGAAAACCAAGAGAAGAGGCATTTCCTACGGATAATCAACCGTGTCAATGCACAAAACATCTTGGGTATCTCAAAACACCATGTTTTATACATAGTAGTCACTAAGTAAGTGTTCATTGTATGAGTTGATGAATAAATGCATATTTACCTCAGTGTTAAGTAAAAACCGGGGTATGAATTCAAGAGTATCTAACTCCCATTCTTATGCTCAGCCACCAACCCCTATCATATGCAAAGAAATAACCATATTTAAAAGTAAATTTTAATATATAAACATGTATGACAAATGCCTAGCTTGAAACCAACAATAACAAAATAAAGTTATCTTTTAGGTATGAATCATATATTAGTTCTTTTTTTTTTTTTTGACATTCACCTCTCTGAAACCACCCCCTGCAAAAGCAACTAGTACGAGTCTTTGTACCCAGTAGGCATTCAATAAATATCTGTAAAACAAAACTGTTCTAGAGATTGTTTATCTCTGCTCTCTCCCAAAATCACATTAAAGTGATGGTAAAGGAATGTTTTTTAAAGGAAGGAGTAATTAAGTATAATTTATACACTGAACAGTGAGGAGAAGCCCCCCACCCCACCCCCTTAATTGTCTTTCCCTGTTCAACTCCAACAGTGGTGGCAACCATGCTTGTTTTGCCCTCATTCCCTGTAGAAGGGTGAGAAGGACTTCTCCTTGGAGAAACTGAAGGCCTCAGAGCAAAGATCTACAGACACTAACTGGCATTTGGGGATGTCCCAGTGAAAAGGCCCCTGGCTTCGTGATCATCCTACAGAGAAACCCATCTTTATTTGAGGAGCCTCTTCTAAAACACACAGATTCTAATTAGCTTTTAGGTGTCTCACCTCAGGCAAGGTTCACTAGACTTCTGAGGAAAACCTCCTACATGAAAGACAGAGCACCAGGGAAAAAAGCAAAGAAAAACCTGAGGGGAAACAGACATAATGCTAGGAGCAAAAGACAAAGAGGGAGGGAGGGAGAGAGAGAGAGAGAGAGAGAGAGAGAGAGGAAACCTCAGGGAGATAAAAGGAGCCATGTCATCCTGTAAGAACAAGATGCCGTGAAAAAGGAACATTGAGACAATAAGAAAGTACCTGGAAATAAAAATATGATAGCAGAAATTTAAAACTCAACAAAATGGGATAAAAAGTGGAAGAGGTCTCTTGATAAGAAAAGCAAGAAAAGTAAGCGATGTAAAATAAAACAGAAAACAGCATGATTAGAGGTTCCATTTGGAAGTCAAATATCCAATGAATAGGACTTCCAGGGAAAAGAAAAACCTTAAAAGTACAAAAGGAAAAAAAAAAAATACAAAAGGAAGGAAGGAAGGAAGGAGGGAGGGAGGGAGAGAAAGAAAGAAAAAGAAAGGAAGGAAGGAAGAGCAAGAGAGGGAAAAAAAAGAAAGGGAAAAAATTATCTAAAGAAATAATGCAAGAATATTTTCTAGAATTGAGGGCATGAATTCCCTGATCTAAATGGCCCATAACTGCATACCAGCACTGTGAATGAAAAAGGATTCTCAACAAGCGATATCTTCATGAAAATTCAGAAACCAGGGACGGTAAGGAGAAGATTCTAAAAGCTTTCAGAGAAAGAATAGCATCAGACTTGTTGCAGTCACATTGGAAGCTAAAAGATAATGGAGAAATGCCTTCTCAAATGAGATGAAATCAATTCCAGCCTAGAATATTAATCTCAGCCAAACCATCAACAAGGTGAGAGAAGAACAGAGTTTCATACATGGTACCTTACTTCAAAAACTTTGCCTCCCATGTACCTTTTCTCAGGCAGTCATTGGTCAGTATGTTTCACTAAAACAGGGATATAGGACAAGAAGGAAGGAGACATGGGGTCCAAGAAACAGGGTTTCTGACACAGGGAAGAGGGGAAGAGATTTCCCAGGAAGAATGCTGCATAGCAAGCCCAGAGAACAACCAGTCTACAAAGCAGGAGATGCAAGAGGTCCAGAAAGGATATCACTAAGAAAAAAAAAAGAAACTGCAAGATTTCCTGGTGAGCTTCACCATATGGAAAGGAGTTTTACGATTCCTTCAGAAAATATAGGAAGAAAGTAGTTATCAAATATACAGAAAATTAAGCCAAAGGGTAAGGCATACTTAAGCTATGATTGAGTCCTGCCCAAAGTTAAATAAAAAATAAAATATAACCACAGTGTACCATATCAGCTGTGAATAACACTTTCATGCTCAGATTAATATACATAACTGTACTGAATATGTATTTAACCAAAAATTGTGATAAAATGATCTTGGGAAAATGGAGGAAGGGAAGTAAGTATGGGCTAGTGGTAGAGGATGGGGAAGGAGCGAGGTAGGTTAAAAAAAGCCAAATGCTCATTTTCCATCAAAGTAAATAGAATTTACATCTGAGAATGAAAAATCAGAATTCAGAAGTTATAACTTGTTATTTTGAAGAAGCTGCTAAGAAGGGTAAAAGCAGTTGCTTCTGGGGAGCAATATTTGAAGGTGGTGTGAAGGGAAGCAGGAAACTTTTTTTCTTAGAACTATTAAATGTTTTTAAACTGAGTGCTGGCATTACTTTGTTTAAAACAGAAATCCAATATATATATATATATATATATATTTAATATATATATATTTAAAATTTGAAACTACAATAAAAATTAACCAAATAAAAAGGAAGTATTCTTGAAATCCTAATACAGTAGACAACATAGATGATCAAAATTCCTTGTGGACATGCAATCCTCTTTATATCCAACTCACTGATCACCTCCCCCACCTCAACCTTATTCCTTCCACAGACACAGTTCTTGCACTCAGACCCCAAACGTTCAAGACATCAATGAGCATACCTAAATATGGCTCTTAGTCCCATCTATGGAATAGAACAAAAAAATAAGACTGGGTCTCTGTTTCCAAGTCACATGAATTCTGTTTGAGAGGCTATGTCACATGCAGGAAATAGGTAATAACATAAATTAATCACAATTAAATGGTAACCTGTGTGGTACAAACCATACGGAGTTCAGAAACATGTCAGATCTGAGAGAATGTTCCTGTAGCAGTGCGAGGCAATACGGAAAGTGGTGAGAAAGAGGCTGGATGTAGAAGTTGGGCCACATCACTGCCTGCTCTATAGATCATGTCAAGGTTGGGGGTTTTATCCCAAGTGTAATGGAAAGCCATTAAAAGGATCCCAGCCAGGGAGTGACACAATTTTAAGATCACTCTGATCATTAGATGAAGAATGGACTGGAAGGAGGCAAAACCAACAGGGGGAATAGTTAAGAGGCTATCGAAATGGTTCACGTGAGAGATGATAGTGGCTTGGACCCGGATAAAGGCTATTATTAAAGACCCATTATAGAAATAGAATCAGTAAGAGTTGCTGATGCCTTCCTTATGTAGAGGACGGGAGGAGGAATTAGCAGGTAGAAGGAGCTAAGGATGATTCCCAGAATTCTGATTGGAGCAATTGGGTGGATGGCGGTTTCACATTCCCAGAGGGAGGAAGACTGGGAAAGATAACAGGTTTTAGAGAAAAAGGTTAAATGTTAGGGGTTGAACAAGTTAACATGCAGATTCTTGAGATTCCCCACTGGATTTGTCAATCAATTGAGTCACTGTGCTCTCTGTGTTCCATATTCTAGGACATCACATGGGTTTGGGGCTCAGCAAAGAAGTCCAGTCTAGAGTCAGTTTGGGGGAGTTGTTGGCATACAGATGGCATTAGAAGTCATGAAAATGTATAAGACCATCTAGGACAGTGGTTTTCAAACCTGGAGTGTGCATTTACAATGCAAGTTTCAAGACCCCCAATCCCTGAGAGTTTCTGATTCAGTAATTCTCAGTGAGGTCCAGGGATCTGCTTTATTAAAAGCCAGTTCAAAATGTTCTGATGCAGGTAGTTCAGGCTCAGGTTGGAATGGACAGAGGTGAGGAAGTAGCAACAGCAAGTGTAGCCAATCCTTTCCAGAAGTTGGAGAGAAATTGGAGAAGTTGGAGAGAGGTTGCTAGGTAGAGGGGATGTGAGACCAAAGGGTTACCTTTTTTGTGTATTATTAGTTTTTTTTAAAGGTGGGAGACACTAAAGTGGTGGTTCATAACCTTGGCTACACATTATAATCACCTACTGAGATTTTCTAAAATATCAATGCACAGGATACAACAAGACCAGTAAATCAGAATCTCGGGAGGTGGAGCTTAGATACCAGTATTTTTTAAATTTTTATTTATTTATTTATTTTTGGCGGTACGCGGGCCTCTCACTGTTGTGGCCTCTCCCGTTGCAGAGCACAGGCTCTGGACACGCAGGCTCAGCGGCCATGGCTCACGGGCCCAGCCGCTCCGCGGCATGTGGGATCCTCCCGGACCGGGGCACGAACCCGTGTCCCCTGAATCGGCAGGTGGACTCTCAACCACTGCGCCACCAGGGAAGCCCCAGTATTTTTTAATTTAAATTTTTTTAAATCATTTTTCCCCCTAAAGCATTGTTTTTATTTCCCCAGTGCCTGGCATATAATACATCTTCAATTCACATTTTTTGTTGTGGAAAGTATTGCTGAGCCAGTTAGCGGATAACACAGACAACAGGAAACAGTATGTATTGTAAAATTCATGTTATCTTCCTGTGAAAAGGATTATAATCCAATTACCTACTTTCAAATGGGGAACCGGAACCTGAGAGAGGAATTGAATTCCTAAGGTCTGTCAGCCTTGGTAGTAGTGAATCAGGACCAGAACCCAGTATTCCAACTCCCAGGTCAGTGCTGTCCTGTCTTTGAACAATCCCATTTTGAACACACCCCAAACCCGCTCACCCATCAAGACTCGGCCTGCCTAATACCTCCCCTTCGACACCTCACTTCCTCAGTCACAAACCAACCCTGCCGTCTCTCATCAAACCCGTTGTCAAGTCCAAACCCGCCTGCGTCCCAGACCCATCCTTCCCTCACCCCCTGCTTCAAGCCCAGTCCCCAGACTGCGCTTGCTCCACTCGGGCAGCGGACTCTGTCACCATAGCAACTGGAGACACTCGAATCGGCCCGCAGCAACAAGGGGAGAGGAGCTCCTGGTAGTACAATTATTTTTTTGTACATGCTTTCCTTACCGCTTCCCGCGCCTGATGCGTGAATTTGAGAGTCTGGTAAGAAAGCTCCATCGAGAGCAGGGAGAAAAGGAACCAGTTACTAGGCTGACCAGTACATCCACCGATGGCGGCTCAGGGAAATCTGACGCTTAACCAGCCCGCCCCCTTCAGGATTGGCCAGAGCCTGGACATGCCAGCCAATCACTGGGCAAAGATGGATTCTTTACTCATGCCAATCAATGTTAAAATAAATCTGTTAATCCAGAGGTTTTGCACGGCACTGACCAATCGAGAGACAGAAAGGGGATGATTGGCAGGTCTTGGGTCATTTGCAATTGTTTTGTTTCCCTAAATTCTGTCTCTAAAGTTTATGCACCATAGTATTTGTCCTTGATTTCGGCAGTTGTTCAGGCCTTCGCGACCCAATGCTTCTGTTCCCAAGACTCTATTTTGGCATCCCGACTTCCCTAGGCCCCCCTCTCCCTCCTGATTAAGGAAAAGGTTTGGAAATTCCTTCCTGCTTTACTTTGAAATTGTCTGTACTTGGTCCATCTAGACTGATAGAATCTGATGTGGACCATGGCTGTCAGGGGCTTTCTTGGATGCAAACTGTGCATTAAACTTTTCCTTCCCCTCCGATTTCCCCCACATCAGACCTACTCATTAGAGATGGACAAACATGGACTTTACTTTTTCCTCTGCTTTATTTTCTTCATCTACTAACTACTCTTGTGTCTTCAAGGTCTTTCCCTTCAGTCTCTTTTGCTATGAATCTTATTCTAAACATCTTCTCCTCATTATCTTTGGCTTCCTTCATCCATTCTCCCCTCAGGATACAAAAATATTCAAGTCTCCTCAGTCTAAAAAAAAAAGTTCTCGGGCTTCCCTGGTGGCTCAGTGGTTGAGAGTCCGCCTGCCGATGAAGGGGACACGGGTTTGTGCTCCGGTCCGGGAAGATCCCACATGCCGCGGAGCGGCTAGGTCCGTGAGCCATGGCTGCTGAGCCTGCGCGTCCGGAGCCTGTGCTCCGCAACGGGAGAGGCCACAACAGTGAGAGGCCCGCGTACCGCAAAAAAAAAAAAAAAAAAAAGTTCTCATCTTGTAATTGTTAAATTGAATCACCTCTCTGGCGCTCACCTCAAGCTTTCTGGAAGAACTGGCTATCCTCTTCTTCACTTCCTCACCTGGCATTCATTTCTCAACACTTTCTGCTCCTACTCCTTTGAAGCTGTTCTTGCCAAAGTTGCTAAATAGGAAATCCAATTATAGATTATTTTACACTTTACCAAATTTAAACTTGGCACCATTTGAAGTTGTTCACGGCTCTCTCATTAGTAATAATAGCTATAATTTATTAAACATTTAAAGTAGGGCACTAGGCAATGTACTATGTGATTTATGTGTTTATCCAATTTACTCCTAACACCCCATGGAAAGTTATTAATACTCCCAATTTACAGTTGTGGAAACAGGCTCAAAGAGCTGAGTTAACTCATTTTAGGTTATCCAACTAGATAGAGTTAAGATGCAAACCTAGGTCTAGTGACTGAAGCCAGTGTTCCTTTCCACTACACTCTCTTGCTATTCTTTCTGTCCAGTTTCACCTGTCATTCCCACCCTGACCCAGACACCTCCCCTCATCTCTCACTCCAGCATAAATGAACTGCTTACAATGCTTGTGAACCAGTCCTGAGCAGTTCATTTTGCTTGGAGGATCATTCCTACCTCATTTGCCTAATTGAAGCCTATTTTGCCTACTAAGAGTCAGCTCCGGAATCACTTTCTAGGACAATTCAGTGGTGTTTATCAGATCACAATACTTACTCCAGGCAGAGCTTAGGTGGAGAGAAAACTAATTCCTGATTCCACTATATATCCTTTTACGCTACACTTAGCACATTCTTTTGTTGACATGACTTTCAAAAAAGTTAAAAATATGGGTTTCCCTGGTGGCACAGTGGTTGAGAGTATGCCTGCCGATGCAGGGGACACGGATTCGTGCCCCGGTCTAGGAGGATTCCACATGCCGCGGAGCGGCTGGGCCCGTGAGCCATAGCCGCTGAGCCTGCGTGTCCAGAGCCTGTGCTCCACAGCGGGAGAGGCCACAACAGTGAGAGGCCCGTGTACCACACACACAAAAAAAAGTTAAAAATATGACTCTCTTTGATATGAACGGACATAATGTCAAAGGTTTTATCTAACTCACTGAGGGAGCCAGTAAGATGGTAAAGCTGGTTTAAAGAGCATTTTGGGGAACTGGGTATTTACAGGCATTTTGAGAAGAAAGGTTAGGATAAGATTGCTAGCTTAGATACAAAATTAGTTAATGTTCTACAGGGCAGTAAAATCTTGACATTTTCTTTTCTAAAGGACATAGAAACATTCCTCTAGTTTAGGCCATTTACATTTAAATTTTAACTAATTAAAATTAAATAAAGTTAAACATTCAGTTCCTCAGTCACACTAGCCACATTTCACATATTCAATTGTCATATGTAGCTAATGGCTAATATATTGGACAACACAGATATAGAACATTTCCATCATCGCAAAAAGTCCTTTTGGAAAGCAGTTGGGCCTCTTAAACATTGCTCTAGTATGACATTGAAAGGATATGCTGTACTATCTTTTGACTTATTTCCAAATGTAATATAAGTGTTTCTAAAGAATTTTCTCTACATAACAACTGGCTTTCAAATGTTTCCAACTGAGACACACATTAAGAAATACATTTTTGGTCAACTAATGTTTGACAAGGAAGCCAAGAATACTCAATGGGTAAAGGACAATAAATAGTGTTGGGAAAACTGGATATTCCCATGCAAAAGAATGAAATTGGACCCTTATCTTACACCACTCACAAAAACTAACTTGAAATGGATTAAGGACTTGAATGTAAGACCTGAAACCATAAAAGTCCCAGAAGAAAACCTAGGGAAAAAGCTCCTTAACATTGGTCTTGGCAATGATTTTTTTTTTCAATATGACACCAAAAGCACACATGACCAAAACAAAAATGAACAGGTGGGATTATATCAAACTAAAGGCTTCTGCACAACAAAAGAAATGATTGATAAAAAGAAAAGGCAACCTATGGAATGTAAGAAAATATTTGCCATCTTTCTGATAAGGGGTTAATATACAAGATGTGTAAGGAACTCATACAATACAATAGCAAAAAACCAAACAACCCAATTTTAAAATGGTCAGAGGACTTGAATAGACGTTTTTCACAAAGAAGACATACAAATGACCAACAAGTACATGGAAAGGTGCTCAACCTCATTAATCATAAGGGAAATGCAAATCAAAATCAGAATGATATATCATCTCACACCTGTTGGAATGGTTATTATTAAAAATACAAGAGGTAAGGATGTGGAGAAAAGGGAACTGCACTCTCAGTGAAACCATAAACTAGCACAACCACTATGGAAAGCGGTATGGAGGTCTTTTAAAAAAATTAAAAATAGAGCTATCGTATGGTATAGCAATTCCACTTCTGGATACGTACCCATAGGAAATGAAATCACTATCCTGAAGAGGTATCTGCACACCCATATTCATTGCAGCATTATTTACAATAGCCAAGACATAGAAACAACATGAGTCCAGATGGTCATAGAAAACATCTTTAAAGGGCTGAAAGAAAACCAAATACTGTGAAGTTAAGTGTTCTATACCCAGTGAAAATATTCTCCAGAAATTAAGGTGACTTGGAAAGGGTGACTGCCAGGAGCTGGGAGGTCAGAAAGGAGGCTGTGTAGCCTAGATGAGGGGTCATGACATGGGGACTATCACGAATGAGACACTCTCAGAGGACATCTTTGGAGGTCACTTGACCCCTGACTTACTCCCAGTGTTAGTTTTCTAGAATAGAGATCTTATCACACTACTACCTACAAAATCCTGTAACCTAGAGCATTCAGATCCCTCATTTTCACATGTACATCACTCCCCAATCTCATCTCACCCTGTCTTAAAATTAGTTTTTTGTTTTGGTTTTTTTTCTCTTCTTCAAATATTCTTTTTTTTTAACATCTTTATTGGAGTATAATTGCTTTACAATGGTGTGTTAGTTTCTGCTTTATAACAAAGTGAATCAGTTATACATATACATGTGTTCCCATATCTCTTCCCTCTTGCGTCTCCCTCCCTCCCATCCTCCCTTATCCCACCCCTCCAGACAAAGCACTGAGCTGATCTCCCTGTGCCATGCGGCTGCTTCCCACTAGCTATCTACTTTATGTTTGGTAGTGTATGTATGTCCATGCCTCTCTCTCACTTTGTCACAGCTTACCCTTCCCCCTCCCCATATCCTCAAGTCCATGCTCTAGTAGGTCTGTGTCTTTATTCCCGTCTTATCCCTAGGTCCTTCATGACTTTTTTTTTTTCCCCTCAGATTCCATATATATGTGTTAGCATACGGTACTTCTTTTTCTCTTTCTGACTTACTTCACTCTGTATGACAGACTCTAGGTCCATCCACCTCACTACAAATAACTCAATTTTGTTTCATTTTATGGTTGAGTAATATTCCATTGTAAATATGTGCCACATCTTCTTTATCCATTCATCTGTTGATGGACACTTAGGTTGCTTCCATGTCCTGGCTATTGTAAATAGAGCTGCAATGAACATTTTGGTACATGACTCTTTTTGAATTATGGTTTCCTCAGGGTATATGCCCAGTAGTGGGATTGCTGGGTCGTATGGTAAAATTAGTTTTAATTAAAGCTACCACTTTAGAAAGAAAACACAAAGTCAGCAGCATGTGTCTTTTCCTTTAAGAGAGGAACCCATTTTTTCTCACTGAAATTCTCCAGCTAGATTTGTTGGGCTAGGGCAGGATCTCTCTATCTCAGCACTGTTGACATCCGAGGCCAGATAGTTCTTTGTTGTGGGGGGCTAACCTGAGCATCGTAGGATGTCTAGCAGGTCCCTGACCTCTACCCACTAGATGCCAGAACACCCCCAAATTGTGACGACCCAAAATATCACCAGACATGGCCAAATGCCGATTGTCCCGTGGAGGGCAAAATTGCCCCAGGTTAGACCTGTCTCTTCTTCTCAAGAAGAAAAAAACCCCACTGCCATGTTTATTAAATTTAACATTTCTCCTCATCTAAAGAGAAAGATGTCAAAGAAAACCTAGGGCATATACATAAGCACGCACTTCACCACCACCACACCCCAACCCAGATAACCTAAAAGAAAAAATAAGGGCAAAGTTCTCTTCAACAATGTATCTTTGTTTCTGGAGGATGTTTCCACATCCTCTTTCTCCTGAGGCCACTTGGGCCTTCAGAATAGCAGTTTTTCACCGGTTGGCCCCAAGCCTTGGTTTTTCTTTTTCATGCTTTTTAACATGGGTGAGTTTTTCAGCATATCTGGCAAGATCAGAAAGTGGATCTTCCTGCCACGGATGTACAGTCCAGGTGAGCCGCCCATCACCTCTGTAGGGTACTGTGACCTTGCACATCTGGCAGTTCCTGTTGTCCCCTGCCTCATGAACTTCCCACGATACACGTCGCCGGGTTTGTCTGACATTCACAATGTGGTCCTCAGCCTCGTGTAGGACCTGAACATGCACAGCAATAGACATCTCTGAGGAAGAGCGTGCTGCTCCTGTCTCCCTTTCTTTTGCGACTCCAGGAACAGGTGCGCGAACAATCTGCCCACGCTGCCAGAACCATTTCAAAAAATGTGCCCATTAATTGCTTCCTATACTATTCATACCTACAGACAAAAGAAAAACTCCCCTCTTTCTAAGGAAATTTTTATTTTCCTCTCCTTTTTTAAAACATTCGTTACATTTCTTATCCTTGAGTTTTAAAACATTGTTTAAATAATCACCAAAGTAGCAAAATTGCGTCGGGTGTCCACGTTATTGATGCTCCCAAGTTGTGTCATTTGAAGTGTATGAAACAGAGCCAAAGCTTACCTCTTGTTTCTCAAGAGATATTATTTCTTTTTTTTTAAAGGCATATTATTTCTAAACTATTGAAAAACACAGTGCAACTTCAGTTGGAGAAAACGAGTTATTCCACTTGTTCTTTCTCTTAGAGCAAGGATGTTTTACAGGGTGAATTCTGAGCGTTTTTTATTCATAAACTTTTTTGTTTTATTGATTATGCTCTTCAAATTGTGCGTGAATCCATCAATGCCTATCCCTTTCTCTTCACTAGCCTCTTCCCATACAAACACCTTGGAATTCTGTATTCACAGCCTCACTTATGCCAAACCACCTCTTCCATAGAGCTTCTCTAGGCATGCAAGAATGAGGGAGAGTTTTCAAGAACGACAAGAAAGATACCCGCCTAACTGCAAACCCTCTGACAGTCAACTATAACTCATTTCTGAATATATATTGTTAAAACTCCATTTTTTATGTCACCTAAAAAGAATGTATCCTGTCATTCTTTAAAAACTGTTACCTCTGTCAGTGGAAAGAGAAAAAGTTTTAATCATACAGACAGTCTGTGTTGGTATAAATCTCTCTCTGCCAACAGTTGTTGAAACATAAGAATAGAGAGCTTTTACTGGATCTTATCCAAAAATAGAATGAAATCTGGTTTTTACCCTTCACTGTTATCAGTGTCATTTTCTAATTTACCCTAAATGGTATCAGAATGTGTGCCCTGTCTTCCTAACTTTATCTGTGAACAGTCCTCCTGCTGCCATTCCTGCGACCACATTCAGAGGCACACAGGCCAGGATTGGAATCTTGCCCCATCACTTACTGCTCTGTGATTTAGGAAAGGTATTGGACCTGTTCAAGCCTTGTATCCTCATCTGTAAAATGGAAACAGTAATACCTTCTCATAGTGAAATGAGACCTTGTGTGGGAAAGACTGCCCTAGTCAAGTTTCCCTGATTAAGAGATTGTTAATTTTTGTTGTTGCTCTTGTTGGTTTGTTTCTAAGAGAATGAATAACCAACAAAGAAAGTAACCTACCTGTATTAGTTTTAAAAATGAAGGGAGAGGATTTTTCTGGAAGAATAGTCGGGTGACTTTTGTCATTAGCCAATGAAACATTGAACAACAAGGTTCAGAAACGGTAGATACCAGTGCAGCTTTCAGGACCTCAGCAGCTGTTCCTTTCACTCAAAAATGTCCTGCCATTAACATGACTCATCTTCAAACTTCATTAGTGCACATGTCACTCAGGATAAATTTTTGAGAAAAAGAACCTGATTGCTTCCCCCTGGCTAACATATGGGTTTTTCTCAGTCTCCTCTCTTCCAAATCCAATCAGCTGTGGCTAGGAAGGAGGTTCCTATGTCTCAGGTTTGCAGGGCCTCTGAGGAGAGCAAGGCTGACATGCACCCCAAAATGTAAGTGGTTCTAGTGCTTGGAAATGCACATAATAAGTGCTTAATGGGTCTTAGCAATTGTTGTCATTGTTGAGAGTGTACCCTGTGATTTTCAGGCTCCATACATTTGATTACATCATTTTTTTTAACCACTGAAATGTTATTCCTTCTCTATATGAATGAAAATGAAATCATTCATTTTTTTCATTCATCCAGAAAATATTTATTTCATGCTTAATATGAGTCAAACGGTGTTCTTGGCAGTGGGGATACAGTGGAGGACAAAGTCCCTGCCTTCCTGGAACTTATATTCTAGTGGGGGCGGGGACTCTGGGAAGAATTGTACCCATAAACCATGAATTAATAGAATTTGAGGTAGTGAGAAGTGCCACAGTTTGAGGGAATAAGTAATGACAGTGGAGGAAGAGGAAGAATAAAGGCTAAATGTGGGAGATAAAACAGGGCCTGTGGACTCCGGTAAGGAGTTCAATTTTTATTTTTAGAGTGCTGTAAACCTGTTGAAAGATTTTGAATAGGGGATGGTGAGATCAGATTTATATTTATCAAAAATCATTCTGGATGCTACATGGAGAATGATTGTAGTGGAACAAGATAGAAAGCAAGATAGAAAGACAGGAGGCTACTGTGGTCATCCAGGACAATGGTGACAGTGGCAGTGAAGTGAAGAATGATCAGATTTAGGATGCATTTGGGGTTTTGTTTCACTATGAAATATTTCAAGCATACAAATATAGAGGATAATAGGTTGGTATACCTACCTTCCAATTCTATCATATCTTAACATTGTGCCATATTTGCTTCAGATCTTTTTTTTTTTTAAGAAAGAAGACTTTACAAATATAGAATACCCCAGAATAGCCTACAGATCCTATTCCCTTCCTCTCAGAGGTACCCACTGTCCTGGTTTTGATACTCATCATTCACATGTATGTTTTCTATCACATATGTACCTATCCATAAATATACAGCATTGTTTTCCCTTTTTGAAAAATTTACATGAAAGGTATATAACTTTTTCCAACTTGATTGTTTCATTTGGCATTGTTTTGGGGATTTGTCCATATTCTTTTTTTTTTTTTTTTTTTTAGTTTTATTATTTATTTATTTATTTTTGGCTGTGTTGGGTCTTCATTGCTGTGCGTGTGCTTTTTCTCTAGTTGTGGCGAGCGGGGGCTTCTCTTCATTGTGGTGCATGGGCTTCTCATTGCGGTGGCTTTTCCTGTTGCAGAGCACGGGCTCCAGGCGTGCGGGCTTCAGTAGTTGTGGCACGTGGCTCAGTAGTTGTGGCTCGCGGGCTCAGGAGTTGTGGCTTGTGGGCTCTAGAGCGCAGGCTCAGTAGTTGTGCCGCACGGGCTTAGTTGCTCCGTGGCATGTGGGATCTTCCTGGACCAGGGCTCGAACCCGTGTTCCCTGCATTGGCAGGCGGATTCTTAACCACTGCGCCACCAGGGAAGCCCTGTCCATATTCTTATATGAAGCTCTGGCTCTATTCATTTTTTTCTTACTGTATACATAGCATTCTTTTTTAGGAACATACCACAATGCATGTATCTACCCTATCCTTGATGGACAAGACAAGTTGTTTTTAACTTTTCGCTGTTACAAACAGTGATGGAATAAATATTCTTGTACATATCTCCTGGTGCATATGTGCCTGTATAAGAGTTTCTCTAGGTTAGCACTTCCTAACTTCAGGTCATGCACACAAAGAAAACAATAAAATTTCTAGGGCTTCCCTGGTGGCGCATTGGTTGAGAGTCCACCTGCCGATGCAGGGGACACGGGTTCGTGCCCCGGTCCGGGAAGATCCCACATGCCGCGGAGAGG
This sequence comes from Monodon monoceros, assembly GCF_005190385.1. Lineage (NCBI taxonomy): Eukaryota > Metazoa > Chordata > Mammalia > Artiodactyla > Monodontidae > Monodon > Monodon monoceros. The sequence continues at coordinate 25,548,560 of NW_021703765.1, forward strand.
CTGGACCGTGAGCCATGGCCACTGAGCCTGCGTGTCCGGAGCCTGTGCTCCGCAACGGGAGAGGCCACAACAGTGAGAGGCCCGTGTACCGCAAAAAAAAAAAAAAAAATTTCTGTGGCATGTTAATAAACTGAAGAGGATTTAGGAATATCTATATGGAGCTTGGTGAAAAAGCTCATTATTTTTTTGTATAATTATAAGAAAGAGTGGAATACTAAAGTATTAAGGAAAATATAAAATATTAAATTTGCATAAAACTTCCAAATAAAAAATTTCAGAAGTTTTAGTGAAGAGCTCAAGAGCATTTCTATGGGCAGGGTTAATGTTTGAATTGTCTGTACTTTTTTTTTTTTTTTTTTTTGCGGTACGCGGGCCTCTCACTGCTGTGGCCTCTCCCGTTGCGGAGCACAGGCTCCGGACACGCAGGCTCAGCGGCCATGGCTCACGGTCCGGCCGCTCCGCGGCATGTGGAATCTTCCCGGACCGGGGCACAAACCCGTGTCCCCTGTGTGGGCAGGCGGACTCTCAACCACCGCGCCACCAGGGAAGCCCTGTCTATACTTCTTGATCAAGACATTTTAATGACAATGTCTTCAAGTTCTTATTGACAAGATATTTTGCATTTTTGCAATCATTCAAAAGTTGAAATTATATTGTAAAAATCAAGTAACCAGTCCTTTTCTATCATTGACAAATATAATTTTGAAATTTTTTGATAAATAAAATAGGTTTCAGAGTCTAGTTGTGCAGATAGCACAGAGTTCCTTTCTATATACCCCAGTTTCCTTGATTATTAACATCATTTTTAAATTTAATTTTTATTTTACATTGGAGTATAGCTGATTTACAACGTTGTGTTAGTTTCAGGTATACTGCAAAGTGAGTCAGTTATACATATACATATATCCATTCTTTTTCAGATTCTTTTCCCATATAGGTTGTTACAGAATATTAGGTAGAGTTTCCTGTGCTATGCAGTAGTTAACATCTTGTATTAATATGGTATATATGTCACAACTAATGAACAAATATTGAGACATTATTACTAACTAAAATTCATATTTTATTCAGATTTCTTTAGTTTTTGCCTCGTGTCCTTTTTTATACCAGAATCTAGCCAGGATACCATATCATATTTAGTTGTTGTGTCTCCTCAGGCTCTCTTTGCTGTGATGATTTCTCTGACTTTCTTTGTTTTTAATGACCTTGACACTTTTAAGGAATACTGGTCAGGTGGTTTGTGGAATGCTCCTTGATTGGGATTTCTCTGATACTTTTTCCCATGATTCAACTGGGTTTGTGTGTTTTTTGAGAGAAAGATCACAGAGATAAAGTGCCATTCTCATCACATCATACCAAGGGTACATACTATCATCATGGCTTATTATATCTCATCAGAACCCGAGAGATGATAAAACGCTGTTTCAAGATAATCTTTGTCATAGAGAGCAAATGAAAATAGACTTGTAGCAGCTTCCAATCCTTTAAAATTTGTTGAAATTCGAAAACAAAAAAAAAACAAACGACGTGATGTAAAAATGAGTAAAGGACTGAATAGACATTTCTCCAAAGAAGTTATTCTGAAGGCCAATAAGCACATGAAAAGATGTTCAACATCACTAACCATTAGGGAAATGCAAATCAAAACCTCAAGGAGATATCATCTGATGCCTATTATGATGGCTACTACTAAAACCCAGAAAATAACAACTGTTGATGAGGGTGTGGAGAAGCTGGAACCCTTGCACGGATCCTCATCAGACACTAAAGGCTGGCACCTTGATCTTAGATTTCTGAGCCTCCAGAACTGTGAGAAATGTTAGCTATTTAAGTCACACATTCTGTGGTATTTTGTTTTAGTACCCCAGCCTGATTAAGACACAACCTAACTGTCCATGGACAGATAAATGGATAAACAAAATACGGTGTATACATACAATGGAATATTATTCAGCCTTAAAAAGGAAGAAAATTTTTTGTCATATGTTACATCATGGATGAACTTTGAAGACATCATGCTAAGGGAAATAAGCCAGTCACAAAAAGACACATACTGTATAATTCCATTTATATCAGGTACCTAGAGTAAAGTCATGAAGAAAGCAGAATGGTGATTGCCAGGGTCCAGGGGGAAGAAAAGAATAGGGAGTTATTGTTTAATGAGTATGGAGTTTCAGTTTTGCAAGATGAAAAGAATTCAGGTGATGGATGGTGGTGATGGCTGTACAGTAACGTGACTATACTTAATGGCACTGTATCGTACACTTAAAAGTGGTTAAGTTGGTAAACTTTATATTGTGTATATTTTATCACAATTTTTAAAATTGTTGAGGCTTATTCTATTATGCTCAATTTTGGTAAATATTCCATATGTACTTAAAATAATGCATTTTCTGCACATTATTTGTAATCACTGGGTCAAATTTGTTAATTATGCTGTTCCAAAAATCTATATCTTTAATGATTTTCTGTTTGCTTTTTGTATCAATTACTGAGATAGGTATAGTAAAATGCTTCACTATACTTGTGGATTTTCTCACTGTAGTTCTGTAAGCTACATTAAGTGCATGTCATTAGGTGCATACAGATTTAAAATTGCTATATTTTACTGGTGAACTTAACTCACTCAGAGAAGTCCCAACTATGGTATCCCCATCAGGTCTATAAATGTAGACCATTTATAGTTCCTCCCGGTCCAGAGGCAATTTACTAATCAGAGGTCATTTTTATCATAAACCTCTATCATGTTTCCAGGTGAACAGAGCGAGAAAATTAACTGAAGGTTAAGTTCTTACGTAGAAAGGAAAAGGTTTTGTTAACCCTTTACCTATAGTGATTTTTTTTATCAGTCTGAAAAATCTCAGACTTTATCTCGTCACATATTGCTACTGCCTCATTTTGGTTTTTTGTTCTTTGAGGACTCCAATTAAACATTTGTTAGACTTTTCCGGCATTATCTTCTGTCTCAAATCTATGTCTCTAATATTTTCTTACACATTTTCCATCTTTTTGTTTCCCTGAGCTTCATTCTAAATAGTCTTCTAACATGTTCTTGTTATTCTCTCTTAAACCATGTGTAATATACATATATACCTATAAACTTATCCATTGAGTTCTTAAACATCTCAATTCTAGAGTTTCTATTAGATTATTTTTTCAAGGTTTGTTTATTTACTTATTTGTGTAAGCTCGCTTTTATTGCAGTCTTTTTCTGATTTTTGATTATGTTTGGTCATTTAATTTGTAAAATTTTATGTAGGTTAATTTGAGGTTTGGGCTAATGATATCTTCATCTGGAGAGAATTTTTGTTTGATTCTGCCCAGTGTCTGTGGAGTACCACTCTAGGATCTGTTTATTCAGTATTCAAGGAGTGAGATTTCCTGATTGCTATAAAACCTGAACGCAATTTGTGGAAGTGCTGATTTATTTCTGGTTTATCTTTACCCTACGGGATCCTGTATTAAATATGGGGGGTGTTTATTGGACTTTGCTTCTTCTGTGGCACTAGATTTAGATTTATGTCTCTCTTGCCCAGCAATCCTGCAAAAGTCATAGCTCAGTTTATAGATTTTACTTTTGGATTGTCAAATGTCTCAGGATAAATGTTCAGTTTAGCTGCCTAGAACACTGCCTTCTAAGATTTTGACTGGTTAACTCCTTACATTTGGCACTTGCTTCTGATTTTCTAAATCCAGATTTTTTGGTTGTTCTTAGTTGCTGAGTTGTATCAAATTACCAATTTCTTTAACATATATGCTAGCGTGAAACCATCCTTGCATTACTGGCATAAAATCTGCTTATAAGTTAGATAGGAAAATTAATTTTTGTTTGGTTTTGGCATTGAGGCTATAATAGCATTTTAACATGTTTCCCTCATTTTAAAATTCTCTCTACAGTATTAGAAATCAGATCATTGGTTATTTCTGGTGGGAGGTTTGACTGGGAAGGGGCAGGAGGGAATTTTCTGGAGTGATGAAAATGTTCTGTATCTTGATAAGCATTTTTCAAAACTAATTGAAGAGTTTACTTAAGATAGGAGGATTTACCTATATGTTATTTATGCCTTAATAAAAATTGTTCAAATACTAATAACTGTTGAATCTAGTTGGAATGTATACAGATATTCATTGTTATGCTTTCAACTTCTGTTTGTGTTTAAAAATTCCAGACTAAAAAATTGGGAATATAAAAGATAAATTCATTGTTCATTTTCTTTGATACTGTATAGTTTCAGTAAAGGTTAAGGTAAAGTGTAAAGGAGCAAAGAAATGTGATTAAAATAGATGTGTTCTTGGCAAAAGAAGAAAGGTGGCTTGAAACTATCTAGGAGACTTGAACACGGATATAGGGAAAGAGGAAGAAATCAGTGGAAAGGAAAAGAGAGATGTTGAGATCAAGAGGATTGATGGGTTCAGAGACAGGCAGAGAAAGGATTAACAGGACAGGTGCTTAGAAACTAAACTCAGTATTTCATGCATGGTGCTTCTTATGGGTTGTAAGCTCCTTGGTGGAAGGGCTGTACTGTATTCTATTCATCTTTATTCCCCTGAAGATCCTAGCTCACATTGGCCTTCACTTAACGTCTGTTGAACAATGTTAAACTCTACTGAGGTGGAAATCAAGGTCTAAGGAGAATAAGCCAAGATCAAGAAAAAGCCAAGCTAAAAGTTAATGGTGGAAAGCCAGAATTAGAACCTACTCTAGATACTGTTCATTCTTTTACTCATTAAACCAATGAGAGGCCCACAGTTTTCCAAGCATTTGTCAGTCATTATAGTCTAGCGGGTTTAAAAACACTTTTAAGAAAAAAAGTTAAACGATAATTATTTATATAATAATCACACAAAGACCTACGTAATTACCATGGAAAAATATCAGGAAGGAAATATTCGGATCCTATGAGCAGTCGGAGAGGGATCTGAATTAAAATGGGGGCATGTGGGTTTAGGGAAGGTCTTTCTGAGGAAGTGATACTTAAACTGAGAGGTGAAGGATGAACAGGAATAGGCGAAGAGGTGTAGTGGTAAACTATTCTTGGCCCAGGGATCAACATTAGGTGTCTTAAATGGATTCCATCCACCTCTTCAAGGAAATTTGAACCCTGGATTTGGTCCAGCGAATTTTTTGACCAGCTTAACTCAGCATCTTCTCATCCTTTGCCAGCAAGTCAGGAGTGCCGTGAAACTTCCTTCCATCTTCTCTTCCTCTGACATTTCATTTTTCCCAGCTATCTTATTTCCCTGACCCCTCGACTTTCTATCAGGGCCCTTCTGGGCGCTCTCCTATTTCACTTCCCCAACTTCCCTCCCCCAACCCTTTCAACTCTGCAGTCCTTGACATTCAGTCGCCCTTCAAAGTCAGAAAGAACCAGCCAGGTTAGTACTGAGGATATTATCGACCCAAAAATGTCTCACCAACCTTGCCCCATTAGACCAGAACAATAGCTTATCCAACACCCATATTTAGGTTGTTCCGGCACAACTACTCCGGGGGATGCCTTTATTTGTGGGTGCTCCCTCCGTCCACAGCCACCGTGGGGAAGGGCACTGTAAATATTCCCGTCACGAGTCCCGGCCATCTCTTCTTCCTCTCCGTCCCTCCCACAGCCCAGGCCCTCCTCCAGTCCCGCGGGTAACACTGCAGTCGCGAGGGCGCTTCAGGGACTGGGGCTGGGCCTCCGCGCCGGGGAGAGGAGGCACCCGCGGGCTGAGGGCTGCACGGCGACAAGGCCGAGCGCCGGAAGGCGTGCGGGAGGTGGGCAGGCAGCGGGAGGGGGCGGGGACTCAGGCGAGGCCAGAGCCGCAGGCCTGGGGGGCTGGCGGAAGACGCGGGCGGAAAGCGGCTGGCCGAGAGGGCGGGGCGCCTGGAGGGCGGGGCCGCGCTCGCCGGGGGCGGAGCTCCGGCGGCGGTCACGTGACGGGCCCGGAGGCAGCGGCGGCGGCGGCGGCGGCGGCCGCGGCGTCTTTAGTGGCTCCCAGTGCAGGATGGTGCTGGAGGCGGCGGCGGCGGCCGTGGTGGCGGCGGTGTCGTTGGCGGCAGCGGGAGGGGGTGCTGTGGCGGCAGCGGCGGCGGCGCCCGCGGGTGGTATAAAATGGCGGATTTCGAGGAGTTGAGGGTAAGCGGGGGCGTGGGAGTGGAGAGCGGAGGCCGCGGGGGAGGGGAGGGGAGGGGAGGCGAGGCGGGGAAGCCGCAGCGTCGCCGGCCGCCACCTTCTTGTTTCGCGGGGACCGGTTGGCGGAGCCCCGAGCCCCGGCCCGCGTCCCAACGGGCGCCCGGGCGGGCGGGGGAGGGGAGCGAGGCGGCGGAGGAAGCCCGTGCTACCCGGTGGTGGCGGGCCTGGGGACCAGGTGAGCCGGTCGGTGGGTCCGCACACCTGGCGCGGGGCGCCGGGGCCGCTCTCGGGAGGGGCTCGTGGGGACCCAACTTCCCCGTTTATTTTAAGAGGTGAGGTGGGAAAAAGGATTTGCTTTTCCACCTTCGCGAGGGGTGTACGTGTCTGGCGATTCCTAAGTCTACGGGCTACTCACTTGGTGGGAAGCTGTCTTCTGAAACGTGAAGTTGCTTTTAGGAATTCTCTCTCTTCTGTGGGTGATGCTAGCTCTTAGTCAGATCTGTCTCGAGAAAGGCCCCTTCCTCCCACCAGTGCTTCCTCAACATCTTGGGGAGAAGCGTGGTCTTTTGGGAACCCTGCCTTCAATGATCGGCCTTAAACCTTGCTATTTTCTTAGTGCCATGGTAAGAACTCCGCAAAGTCCGTGTTGTCATGAGGTTTGTGAACTCGTTTTGCACTTGAAAATTTTTTCTCCCTAGCCTTTCGAACAAGGTCACAACTTTATTGTTGTTTACCTTTGTATAGGAGAGGTTTGAAATGCGCTGTGTTGGGGTTAGACGGAAAAGATATTTTTCCCGTGGGTGATAACCTTCAAAGCCCTCAACTGAGACATAATTGTGATAAACGAGCCAGATTTTTTTATGGATCGCTGAATTACTGGCGGCATAAATGGGATACTTAAGATCGGAAACCCTGATTTTAAAAAAAAAGTCTTTCAAAAAAGGGATGAAGAGGAGCTTGAAATTAAGTTAACTGCAATCACTTTGCACAACCATGGATGTGTTGTTAGCATTACTGTTTCCGAATAAGAAGGAAAAGAAATCTGGTAAAAGATTCAGTTTGTGTGTTTATTATTGTTTTTTGGAGAGGGATGGGATGCGGGGGAAGCATGTTGTCTGGTTACCTGGCTGGTTTGGTGAACATCAGCAAAAGAACGTATTCATGGTTCTGATCTAAAGGTAAATTGCTTCAGTTCGAATAATGCCTGCCATTTTCTCTCTTGCTGTTTCAAAAATTATTTAATTCCCGGTAAAGAGAAAAGTATATTCATGCATTTTATGCCCTATGCTAGTTTACACAGAGAACCGTGATAGTAGGTAAAGGGTGTTCATATTGATAAGTGTAAGGGTGTTAGTGTCAGAGCCTCAGCTGTAGGGGTTATAACACCTGTAGAGCTTTCGAAACAACCAGGCCTGAGCCTCACCTGTGTAAATTCATGCATTAGGTTTAGGATGGGTTGAGAATACTGAAGTTTGTAGTTATTTATATCTGCAGTATTGTCTTGGGTTTTGTGTAGTAACGGATTATATAACTTTATCTCTTCAAAGATTTTTTTGTTGTTGATGAAGTTTTCCAGGGCTTGTGTTAGACTTTTCTGTCGTTTGTCAAAGCTTAATAAAAAGTGAAGAATTTATTTATTGGTATAGGGCAGAAAGGGCAGTCAGTGCTTAGGTTGGAGTGGAATCAGGAACTGGAAAGTGTTTGGAAACCAAGATTTTCTCTTTCTTTGTCTCCCCTTCTTACCCCTTCCCTCCCCACTCCCTCCATCCTCTGTCTCCATCCCATACCCCTCTCTCTTCCCTCCCATTTTGTTTTGTGGGTCAGCTTCATCATCTTCTTCTGTAAATCAGCTGTCTTTTCTTCTCCCTGCACTTGCTGGAAGATGGCTCCTCTGCCATAGTTCACGTTAGGAGACTTAACTGGGGAGAGTTTTCAGAGGAGGGAAGGGTATGGGCTGTGCAAATGCTGAAAGAGTTATCCACCCCAGTTTTGGCCTTACCTGCTCAGTAGCATCCTCTACACTTAAAGATGTGCTGTAGCTCTCCCCACTCCCCATTGCAAATCGTGACGATGATGATGATGGCAGATATCCATTATAAGAAAGTGCTTATTATATGCCCGGCCCTGGTTTAAGCACTTTACATACATACTTATTTAGTTCTCACAACAATTCTGTGAAAAATTGAGGCACAGAGAGGTTGAATAACCTGACCTAGATCACACAGCTCATTACTGGAAGACCTGGGATTTTTAACCTCGGAGGTCTAGCTTTAGAGTGAATGCTCCTTAGAGTCTAAGCTCTACTGCTCTGTTCAGTTTCCTTTGGGTCCACGTGGTGCTCCTGGCTACCATCCTGCACTTTATGAACTAAATTGAATGATAAACAATACCCTGCTTATATGATATATAATATTGTAGGGGAAACTGGACAACTGAAGAAAAATCTAATTAGAAAGGAGGAAAAGGGGAAGAAACATCGAGGGTTTTCTAAATGGTCTCTGCTACAGAATATATTCTGAAGTAACTTGAAGGACCAGGAAAAATCACGGGCATTGGTTTGTTGGCTAACTTCTCGGCCGTAGAAGAAATGGCCAGCCGACCTGAATGCCAGGTTTGGCTGCTGATAATGCCGCTGAGAGGATTTCCTTTATCTTTGTCCGTTATCATTCAGGGCCACTTCCCAGGAGCCCGTATAACCAGAGCAGGTCACTGCTGGCTAGCGCTGGCGTCTCCTGTACTGGAGGTCTGGAATTTTGGGAAAGGTCATCTTCACTGTGCTTCAGTGACTCCTGTGCCTTTGCTTTGCTCGGGGGAGGGGAGTTATTTGACGAGGCAACTCCTGACAGAGGAGTTGCCTGACAGTTTCAGTGTTTTGAGACTTCCCTGTGGGCCAGTACCAGAGATCTTGTCCAGTCACAGCAGAATATGGCATCCCTACACTTCGCTGCTTTCAGTTCAAGTGACCAGTAGAATACCAGCACACCTCTGTTCATTTCTTCTGGGAGAGAGGATCGGTGAGGGTCCACTTCTGTCCTGATTATCTATAGCCAGGAGGTTAGAGTCACATCATACAAACCTGACTCACAAGATCATCCTGATGGGTTGAGGGAAAGGAAGGGGTAAGTTCTCTGTGCAGGGCAATTGTGGGCTGTATAGTCAAAGATGATTATAATAGTGCGTCAGGTATTAGAAGCTTTCAAGGTGCTAGAGAAGAAATTACTCAGTTCAGTGGTGGCTTGTTGAAAACATTTATGTTGTTAGGAGTTTGTGAATTAACTAATTATTGAATTAACCTGGGACAAGCTCATGCAATCTGGTGGCCTAGGCCTCTGTCACTGTTGCCCTGCTTTCTTCCTCCAAAATATTCTCTAGCAGTGCCAAGCACAGTGGTGGAAGAGAGGTAGAGTAGTTGGAGTCTGAAGTCCCTCACCTCTTCTTCAACCAGAGCAGCTTTTCTACCCTTGACTCCTCCAGTTGCATAATTTCAATACTCCTCCTGGTGCAGTCCTTAAAAAGGTCCCTGCTACAATTTAACCTGGTTAATCCACTCTTCCTTCTTCTCTCCAGTGTGGGAGTGGAGGGGGGATCTACTGTACTAACTTTTTTTTTTAAGGCTCTCTCTCCTGTACTCCTCACCCTATTTCTCTTGTGCGTTGAGAGTTTATTATCTCTGTGCGTGTCAGAGAATGAGAGTCAATGTGTGTGCAGGAATCTAGTGGAAGAGCCAGTGATAGTAACTTTCTTAATAGATACTGGTAAGCCAGACACGGAAGATCTAATAAGAGGGTTAAATAATTCTAAAACAGAAGATTTTCTGCCCAGAAGGCTTGAGGGTTTGGTTCCTTACTTGCCATCCTGGTACCTTCGGGTGCTGTTGGGACACACAGGGAGAATGGGAAGTTAATGGGGAAGGGGAGTGTTGAGGTTAGAGGTCCTCATCCCTCCAAGCTGCCAACTATTGGGCAAAGAAATAGACTAATACATATGATAGATGTTAACAGAATTCACCATGTAATTCAAAGCTGTTACTAGTGGATACAACTAAATTTCCAGGAGGACATCATTTAAAATCATGTCTATGAAAGCACATTCAAAACCAAATATTTAATTTAAAATGAAATAGATAATTTTGTATAGTCAGTAAACCAAGATATTCTTAGCTGTGGTAGACATTTTTGTGTTTGTTTGCTCCTTAGGTCTGCACCCTCCCTCTGGTAAACGTGAATATCTTTTCTGATAAAGGTGGCATTTTTCTAACAAATTCTCCAAATGTTTCTCTTTTCTCAGCATTTTTGCCTTTGTTTTTCTGGATTGGATCTTAGCTAGTCTATTAAAAAATTTTTTTTTTTGAGATATAATTCTCATACCATAAAATTCAGCTTTTTAAAGTGTGCAATTCAGTGGTTTTGGTCTATTCACAGAGTTATACAACCATCACCACTATTGAATTTCAGAACATTTTCATCACCCCAAAAGAAACCCGTGCTCATTAGCAGTCACTCCCTATGCCCTCTTTCCCCCAGCTCTCAGCATCTGCCACTTTGTCTCTATGGATTTGCCTATTCTGGACATTTCATAGAAATAAAATCTTACATGTGGCCTTTTGTGTCTGGTTTCTCTCATTTAACATAATCTTTTCAGGTTCATTCTTGTAGATGTATCAGTACTTCATTCTTTTTTATGGCCGAATAATATTCCATTGTATGGAATATACCACATTTTGTTTATCCATTTATGAATTTATGTACATTTGGGTGATTTCCACTTTTTGACTGGTGTGAACATTTATCTACAAGTGTATAAGTATTGTGTGGACATATGTTTTCGATTGTCTTGGATATATAACTAGGAGTGGAATTGCTGGGTCATGTGCTAACTCTGTTTAAGTCTTTGAGGAACTGCCCAACTCTTTTCCAACTGCTACACCATTTTTCATTCCCACCAGTAGTGTATAAGGGTTCTGCTTTCTCCACATCCTTGTCCACGTGGGTGTGAAGTGGTATCTCACTGCGGTTTTGGTGTGCATTTTCCTGATGACTAACGATGTTGGGCATCTTTTCATGTGCTTATTGGCCATTTGTATATCTTCTTTGGAGAAATATCTATTCAGACCTTTTGCCCATTTTTTTAATTGGGTTGTTTGCTTTTTTATTACTGTTTATGTTCTTTATATATTCCAGTTACAAGTTCTTAGATATATGGTTTCAAATATTTTCTTCCTTTTTATGGACTATCTTTTCACTTTTTTGATCGTGTACTTTGAAGCACAAATGTTTTAAATTTTATCTGTTTTTTCTTTTGTTGCTTATGCCTTTGATGTCAAATCTAAGAAACCATCGCCTTATCCAGTGTCAGAGATTTGTGTTTTCATCTAAGAGCTTATATTTATAGTTTTAACTTTTATATTTAGATTGTTTATCCATTTTGAGGTAATTTTTGTTTATGGTGTGAAGTAGAGATACAGCTTCCTTTGCATGTGGATATCCAGTTTTCACAGAACTATTTGTTGAAAAGACAGTTCTTTCCCCATTGAGTTGTCTTGACAGCTAGTCTGTTTTTATTCAGGAATCTGAATTTAAGAAATTCACAGTTGAATTGAAGTTGAAGTAAAAGTGATGTGGAATCAATTGGTATCATAGTCCAAACTATCCTCTGACTTCATTTTGAACCCACTAGTAACATGGTCATTTCCCTAGACTTTTTGGAAAAAATGGTGTGAAACGAATAAGATTTTTTTTTGGTGACTTTGCAGAGAACAATATAAACTTAACATAGACATTCGGAGTTCTCCATTTGGTTATTCATACAAGTCAGTAAAAAAGCAGATCTAGATTATGCCACAGAAGGTATGTTTTTTTGTTTGTTCTTTGGGTTTTTTTTGATATTAGCATTGGAGATGCATGGCTTTCAACTGTATGACCTTAGATAAATTATTTGACCTTTTTCCCCCAATCTGGGAATGGCTTTAATAATATATTTAAAATTTCTGATTCTTTTCTTCATCTTTTTCTTTCTTTCATTCTTTTTTTCTTTGAATGAAAATGCAGAAAAATCCAGAAAGAAAAGTAAAAGTTCTTTCTTAAATCTTTATATAACTGCCTTTAGTGGGGACTTTTTCCCTTAGTTTTTCTTTTTTTTTTTTTTAGGTTAATTCCAAAACTCAAAAATAAAGCATGTCTTTCTATATATTGATTTTTCTTTCAACTCTATAAACAGTATCTGTTGCTTGACTCTCTAGTAGATAAGAAATTTAGGTCATTTCATTTTCCACCTGCCCTAGCACTTTGATTTCTACCAGTTACATTTTTGTTCCTAATTCTGCTGTTGATTATTTTAATCTTTTTGTAACAGTTAAATTTCTCTTTCTTGACCTATCAGTTTTAGACACTATCTCTTTAGTTCCCAGTCTTAAAGAGGATTTAACACCCATCTTTTTCCCTTTGCTTCTCCCAGCCTCCACCTTTCTTCCCCATTCTAGCCTTAATTTTCTATTGATACTACGTTGTCAAGATTTATAGCATTTATATTGTGGTTTATAGCTCTTCTAAACTTCTCTGTGCTTCTACAGGAATATTCTAGAGATTGAATACTAATAACCAGCCTTTGTAATATGTGTGCTGATATAAGTATTAGTTACTATAGAGCCAAGTAGTGTGGAGCTGTTGAGGAACTTCTGTGTTGTTAAACCTCGGCTCCTTAAAGGAGAAGTATAATAAAGCCCTGCATGATTGTGGAGAGCTCATGGAAATCACTTTTAAACTTTAATATTATTGGGTTCACCAAAAGGTTCTTTCCTTTTTTTCCATAAGATGGAGAGTTCTGGTAGCACTTAGTTATCTTTAACTTCATTCGAAACAATTTTGTTAGCTTGTATATGACAGCTGTCTTATCAGCGTGCATTTAAAAAAAGACTTATCAAAATTGGTGAATTTTTGTGTAGCCATTTTAATATTGAAGATGGAAGAAAAAAAGCAACATTTTCGCCATATTATGCTTTATTATTTCAAGAAAGGTAAAAACGCAACTGAAACAAAAGATTTGTGCAGTGTACGTAGGAGGTGCTGTGACTGATTGAACATGTCAAAAGTGGTTTGCGAAGTTTCATGCTGGAGATTTCTCACTGGACAATGCTTCACGGTCGGGTAGACCAGTTGAAGTTGATAGAGATCAAATCGGGACATTAATAGAGAACAGTCAATATTATACCACGCGAGAGATAACCAACATACTTAAAATATCCAAATCAAGCACTGAAAATCATTTGCACCAGCTTATGTTAATCACTTGGATGTTTGTGTTCCACATAAGTTAAGCGACAAAAACCTTCTTGACCGTATTTCTGCATGCAGTTCTCCACTTAAACGTAATGAAAACGTTCCGTTTTTAAAACAAATTGTGACGGGCGATGAAAAGTGGATACTGTACAATAATGTGGAATGGAAGAGATTGTGGGGCAAGGGAGATGAACCACCACCAACCACACCGAAGGCCGGTCTTCATCCAGAGAAGGTGATGTGTATATGGTGAGATTGGAAGGGAGTCCTCTATTATGAGCTCCTTCTGGAAAACCAAATTATTAATTCCAACAAGTACTGCTCCCAGTTAGACCAACTGAAAGCAGCACTACACCAAAAGCATCCAGAATCAGTCCACAGAAAACACATAATCTTCCATCAGGATAACACAAGACCGCGTGTTTCTTTGATGACCAGGCAAAAAAACTGTTACAGCATGGCTGGGAAGTTCTGATTCATCCGCCGTATTCACCAGACATTGCACCTTCGGATTTCCATTTATTTAGGTCTTTACAAAATTCTCTTAACGGAAAAAATTTCAATTCCCTGGAAGACTGTAAAAGGCATCTGGAACAGTTCTTTGCTTAAAAAGATAAAAAGTTTTGGGAAGATGGAATTATGAAGTTGCCTGAAGAATGGCAGAAGGTAGTGGAACAAAAGGGTGAATACGTTGTTTAATAAAGTGCTTGGTGAGACTTCCCTGGTTACACAGTGGTTAAGAATCCGCCTGCCAAGGCAGGGGACATGGGTTCGAGCTCTGGTCTGGGATGATCCCACATGCCACAGAGCAGCTAAGCCCCGTGCGCCACAACTGCTGAGCCTGAGCTCTAGAGCCTGTGAGCCACAACTGCTGAGCCCTGGTGCCACATCTACTGAAGCCCGCGTGCCTAGAGCCCACGCACTGCAACTAAGAGTAGCCCCCCCCCCGCCCCCGCCACAACTGGAGGAAGCCCGCGTGTGGCAACGAAGACCCAATGCAGGCAAAAATAAATAAATAAATAAATTAATTAAAAAAATAATAAAGTGCTGGTGAAAATGAAAAATGTGTCTTTTATTTTTACTTAAAACCTGAAGGCAGCTTTTGGCAACCCAGTACAATGTGTTTTCATCTTGTAGCCATTGAACTTTTCTTGAAGATGGGCTTTCTGGAGCTCTCAACCTTTTTTTGTAATTTGGGCAGCTTGCTTTCTGGATCTTGCTATACATCTGTCATCCTGAGATTACATTGCACTCCTGGGTTAGGTGTGTTATTTGGATCTCATGTCTTTCTCTTTTTTAGACTTCTTTTTGATTTTACTGGAATGTAATCTTGAGTAGTTTTTTTTTTTTTTAAATTTTATTGAAGTATGGTTGATTTACAAGGTTGTGTTAACTTCTGCTATACAGCAAAGTGACTCAGTTACACGTATATATTCTTTTTCATGTTCTTTTCCATTCTGGTTTGTCACAGGATATTGAGTATAGTTCCCTGAGTTATGCAGTAGGACCTTGTTTATCCATCCTATATATACTAGTTGGTATCTGCTAATCCCAAACTCCCAGTCCTTTCCTCCCCCTACCCCCTCTTGAGTAGTTGTATTAGAAAGGATATGCTGGTGATAGACTTTCTAATTTCTTGAGTGTTTGAAAATGGCTTGCATTTGTTCCTGATTGAAAGTTTATAGATACAGAATTATAAATTGGCAATACAGTTTTTCCTTTTGAATGTTGAAAGCTTTGCTTTGGGAATTTAAAACACTCAATATTGCTGATAGAGATCCATTGCAAATCTGATCGTTATCTTTTGTGGTAACCTTGTTTACAGTCTTTATGGTGATCTTATCTTTGGTGTTGTGAAATGTGTCTAGTTGTGGGCCTTTTTCATTCCTTCTGGTGGAACCTTTTCGGATGTAAGGCTCTTCAGGTCTGGGGAATTATCTTCTATTTTTTTGTTAATTTTTTTCTATTTTCTCTGAGACTCTTGACAGGTGAATATCGGATTTCCAAGATTTACATTTTATTTGTTTACATTCTGGAAGGTTTCCTTGACTTAGAACTCTTCCATAGAATTTATTTTAGTAATTATATTTTTGATTTATAAGAGTTTTATCCTCTTTTTCTTTATTTCTTCCCTTCCTTTTTTTTTTAAAATAGCAACCTGTCCTTGAACTCTCTTAGGATACTAATTCCTTCAAAAAGTTCTTTTGAAAAAAAAAAAAGTTCTCTTGAGTCATTTCTCAGAATTGGTAATGGTTAATAGTGGTTTATGTATTTGGGTATATCATTGCTAATTTAAAAATTTTAAATATTTAAATTACTTAATAGGTACAAAAGGTTGTTTATAACAGGTAAGATGTAGGTAAATAAACATGCATGTGCTCACCACCCAAGTTAAGAAATAGTTCATTAGGTCAGCAGGGTGCCCTTCCCTGATCACATCCACATTACATAGATATATAAAATTATATATATATAAATCACACATTTTATATATACAAATTTTTTGTTTTTGTGTGTTTTTAAATTTTATACAAATTGAATAAAAGCTGTATGTATTTGGGGTGTTTTGGTTTATCATTGTTTTTGAGTTTCCATTGTATAAATACCAATTTATCCATTCTCATTGGAAATTTGTGTAGTTTCCTTTTTTTCCTTATCTACACTTCTGAAATCCAAAAGGCTCTGAAATGCAAAATAAAACTTTGTGAACAAACGTAATCTGCATTGATATGGTGTTATTTGTAGTCTTTATTGATCTCATTTAATGTGAATATTTAATACAGTATGTTTCACTGTAGAAACTCTAGGAGTAGCATTGCATTGCTGGGACTTAAGGATATTCACATCTTCAACAGTACTGGATAATGCCAGATTATTTTCCAAAGAGGATTGTATCAGTACTTGCTCCCTCCAGGAATACAGAGGTTTCCTTAGCTTTCTTGCTAGTACTTACTTTTATCAGGCTTTAAAAGTTTTTGCCAGTGAGTATGAAGTATCACCTTTTAGTTTTCAATTTTTTCCTTTTACTAATGAGTTTGAGCATCTTTTACTGTGCTGATTAACCTGTTCTTACCTCTTCTGGGATTCTATTCATTTCTTTTGCCCATGTTTGTACTAGGTTTTTTTAAAAAAAAATTTATTTCTTACTGATTTTGTTATACAATTGGATCTATCTATACTTTCTGGACTCTAGTCTCTTAGTGTAACCGCACCATCACATTGTTTTAATTACTGTAACTTTGTACAGCTTCTGTAAAAACAAACTTCTATTGCTCTAGGGCATACATATGTATAGAAAGAAAGTACACAGATCATGAGAGTACAGCTAAATGAATTTTCTCAATATAACCATATGCAGGTCAGGAAATAGAACATTACTGGCACCCTAGAGAGTTCCCTTGAGTCCTCTCCCAGTGACTAACCTCTTCCTTCTTAAAGATACCTACTGGCCAGACTTTAACATCTTAGACTAGTTTTGCCTATTTTTTGAACCTTATATAAACGGAACTATATTACGTGTATATTTTTTGTGTCTCACCTCTTCCTCTCAATTTTGTTTGCGAGATTCATCCTTATTGTTGTATGTAATTGTAGTTTTTTGTTCATTCCCTTCCAATAGCAAAATAATAGAGTTCTAGTTTTTCCTTGTCCTTTCTCGTCCACCCTTTTAATTTTAGACATTTTGGTGGATGTTTAGTGGTCTTAATTTGAATTCCCCTAATGAGAAATGATGTTAAGCCCCTTTTAATATACTTACTGGCCATTTGGATGTCTTTTGTGAGGTGGTTTGCCAAGTCTTTTGTCCATTTTTATATTTGGTCTTTTTCATACTGATTTGTAGGAGTTTATTATATATCCCAGATACCAGGACTTGCAGGTTATATTTTGCAAATATCTTCTGGTTTTCCCAGCCCTATAAGTCTATTCAAAGTTCTGCTGGATTTCTTAACTTATCAATTGCCCTTTTTCCATTGGCAGTTATCTCCAGGGGAAAAGAGGCATCAAATATTAGACTCCATTTTCTAGGCTTCCCTTCTTTCCACGGTCTTGGCCTCCCAGGTTCTTGCTGCCTTTTGTAGTGCTTCTTGTCTTCAAACAGATGTTTTTTATATTATGTTCAGTTTTTAAAGTTTTCATAGGGAGGGTTGGTGTGAAACCGTCTAGTCAGTCATTGAGGGACACAGAAGTAGGCCAGGTCCTCCTGCCTTGTACTTCTTCAAGGAATTTCTTGCTGGTTTGCTCCTCCATAAAATTTTAAAGTTATATAGATACACACATGCAACCTGTTGGGATTTTGATGGGAAATGCATTGAATTTGTAAACCAGTTTGAAGGGAACTACTAGCATTTTGTTAAGTTTCTTAACCATGAACATTGTAGTATCCATTTATCTAGGTCTTTTACAGTCTCTTTCAATAAAGTTTTATAATTTTCTTCAAATAAACTTTTGCAAGTATTTTGTTAGATTTATTTCTAGGTACCTTATTTTTGTATCAAATCATTAATGGTGTCTTTTAAAATTATATTTTCTACCTTGCTGGTGTATAGAAGTACAATTTGACTTCGTATAACAACCTTGCTATCCTTCTAATTGTGATAAATTGTGTATAGAATTCTTTAGGATTTTCTGTGTGGACAGATCTATCTGTGAATAATGACCTCTTTGTTTCCTCCTTTCCAATTCTTATGCTTTTTTTTTCTTTCTTTTTCTTGTCTTAATGTGCTGGCTAGGATCTCCAGTACAATGTTGAATAGAAGCGGTGATGGGGGCATCCTGATCTTGTTCCTGATTTTAAAGGGAATGCTATCAGAGTTTCACAGTTAAGTATGCTGCTTGCTGTAGGTTTATTGTAGATAATCTTTTCAGGTTAAGGGTGTTCCTTTCTATTATTAGCTTTTTAATTAAAAAGAAAAAGAATGGATGTTGAAGTTTATCAAAAGCTTTTTCTGCATCTTTTGAAAGGATCATATGTTTTTCTTCTGTGACCTGTTAACATGATGAAATACATTGATTGATTTTCTAATATTTAAACCAACCTTGTGTTCCAAGTATAAAGTCAGCCCTGGTCTGTCCCTTTTTTCCATTATTGGACTCAGTTTGAATATAGTTAATGTAGGATTTTTGTTTCTAATAATGAGTAATATTGACCTATAATTTAAAAGATATATATACTTTTTCTCTTTCTTCTGGAAGAGTTTATGTAAGATTAGAATAATTTGTTTCTTGAGTGTTTGGTAGAACTCCCTTGTAGAATTGTTACTGTTTTCTTTGTGGGACACATCTTAATCACTGATTCAATTGCTTTGGTTATATGATTGCTCATATTTTCAATTTTCAAACTGGTTTTGGTAGGTTATACTTTTATAGAAAATTCTCCATTTCATTCACGTTCTTGAATTTATGGCATTAAATCGTTAGTCTCTTATTTTGTAGTTACTGTCCTTATCTTTTTTTTTAAATGCTCCCCTTTTCTTGATGAGTTTTAAAAGCTAAAAGTGCCAATTTTAAAAAGCTTTTCAAAGAATCAAATTTTTGTCCTTTTTATGCTCTTTAATGTATCCTCCCCCTACTTAATTTCTGCTTTCTTTCTTTTATACTTACTTTGGGTTTATTTCTATTCCTTTTTTAATTTCTTAAGTTGGACACCTTGCTTATTAACTTTTAACACTTTGACAGGCTTAAATGATCATGAATTTCTATGTATTTGCTTTCCCTGCATCACACAAGGGGTGAATTCTTTAATTTATGAGTTACTTAAAAGTTTTGTTTCCAAACATATGGGTGATCCTTTAGCTAATTTGGTTATTGATTTGTAATTGTGTTGTGGTTAGGCAGCATGATCTGTATGATACAGTCCTTTGAAATCTGTTGTGACTGTGGTCAGTTTTTTGTATTTGAAGAGAATGTGTATTTTCTATTTGTTGGTGCAAAGTTTTATATATGTCCAGTAGTTAGGCTTGTTAATTCTGTTGTTCAAATCTTATATCTTTGTTTTTTTAGAGAGCAGGTGTATGTTAGTCTTTTACTAGAATTATTTTTTGTTTCCTTGTAGTTTCTTTCAATTTTTAAAATACATTTTAAAATTGTTATTAGTACATGAAAATTTATCATATATTGCTGTTGAATTGAAACTTTTACTCTGTGTAGTGACTCCTTATGTCTAGTAATGCTTTTTGTATTACATACTACTGTTTGATATTAACATACCTATTATTATTATTATTATTTTTGGTCAGCTAGTTTTGCCTGATTTTTAAAATTCCCCCTTCCCCTACATTTCTGTGTTATTTTAATCTATTGTGAATGTCATGCTATTGAATTAAAAAATTAATCTGCTATAATAGTGTTGGTCTTTGTAATTTTAAATTAAACTTTTTATTAAAATAATTGTCAATTCACTGACAGTTTTAAGAAGTAATACAGAGACATCTGTGTACTCTTTACCCAGTTTCCCCCATTGGTAATGTCTTGCAAAACTGTAGTACAATATCACAACCAGGGTATTGATACTGACACAATATACAGACTATTTCCATCACCACAAGGATCCCTCATATTATTATTTTTATAGCCACACCCATTTCCTTTCCATCCCCTTAATCTCTGGGACCCACTCATTTGTTCTTCATTTCTATGATTTTGTCATTTTAAGAATGTTATATAAATGGGCTCATACAGTTTGTCACCTTTTGGGTTCAGTTTTTTTCACTCAGCATAATTCTCTAGAAATTCATCCATGTTGTTAAATGTATTGGTAGGTCATCCTTTTTTACTGCGAGTAGTAGTCCATGGTATGGATTTGTTTAACCATATACCTGTTGAAAGACATCTGAGTTGTTTACAGTTTTTGGCTATTATGAATAAAAGTGCTATGAAGATTTGTGCATAGGGGTTTTTTTTTTTTGACATAAGTTTTCATTTCTCTGGGATAAATGCCAGGAGTGCAGTTGCTGGGTTGTATGATTATTGTGCATATAGTTTTTTAAGCACTTGCCAAACTGTTTTCCAGAGTGGCTGTACCATTTTACATCCCTACCAGCAATGTATGGAGTGATCCAGTTTTTCTGCATCCTTGCCAGCATTTGGTGTTACCACTGTTTTTGATTTTAGCCATTCTGGTATGTACCTAGTGATATCTTAGTAAGGTTTTAATTTGCACTCCCCTAATGGCTAATGATACTGAACATATTTTCATTTGCTTATTTTTCATCTGTGTATCCCCATTGATGAAATGTCGCTTCATGTCTTTTTTCTGATTGGATTGTTTTTTTCCTGTTGAGTTTTGAGAGTCCTAGATATATTCTAGATACTAGTCCTTTGTTGGATTGTCTTTTCATCCTTTTAGGAGGGTCTTGCAAGGGCACAAGTTTTTAATTTTGGTGAAGTTCAGTATATTATTGTTATGCCTTTTGTGAATCTTGCTCTGAGTGTCAAGTATACAAACTCTATGCTTAGCCCTAGATCTTGAATATTTTCTTCTGTATTTTTCCCCCTAAGTTTTACAGCTTTATTCTAACATTTAAGCATGTGATCCATTTGGATTTTTTTTTTTTTTTTTGTGGTACGCGGGCCTCTCACTGTTGTGGCCTCTCCCGTTGCGGAGCACAGGCTCCAGACGCGCAGGCTCAGTGGCCATGGCTCACGGGCCCAGCCGCTCCGCGGCATGTGGGATCTTCCCAGACCGGGGCATGAACCCGTGTCCCCTACATCAGCAGGCGGACTCTCAACCACTGCGCCACCAGGGAAGCCCCATGGAGTTATTTTTTATATAAAATGTGAGACTTAGGTGGAAATTCGTTTTTTGGTCTATGGATGTGCAGTTGCTCCAGTACCATTTGTTGAAAGGCTGTCTTTCCCTCATTAAGTTACTTTTGCACCTTCACCAAAAACTATTTGGGTGTATTTGTGTAGGTCTATTTCTGGGTTCTCTGTTGTGTTCCACTGACCTTTATGTCTATCCCTCTACTAATACTACATACAGTCTTAATTACTGAGCTAAGTTGTGAAATAGGATAGACAGATTCCTCTCTCTCTATGCTTTTTCAAAATTGTTTTAGCTCTTCTAGTTCCTTTACCTTTCCATGTAAATTTTAGAATAATCTCATCTATATCCATAAAAAGTCTTGGTGAGATTTGGGTAGGAATTGTGTTAAATCTGTGTATCAATGTAGGGAAAATTGATATTGTTACTTTGTTGAGTCTTCCAATCCACAAAGAATCCATTTATTTAGATCTTTATAGGCTTCTTTCATTTGTGTTTGTAGTTTTCAGCAAACAAGTCCTGTATATGTTTTGTTATATTTTTAAACATATGTATTTTCATTTTCCTAGGAGTGATTATAAATAGTATTGTGTTTTTAACTTGTTTTCACATGTTCTTTTTAGTATATAGAGTTGTGATTGGTACTTGTGTGTTGGTTTTGTATCCTGCCACCTTGCTGAACTCAGTTATTCGTTCTAGTAGTTGTTTTGCAGATTCCTTGGGATCTGCAAATACAGGCGGTTTTATTTTTTTCTTTTCAACCCCTATGTCTTTTCTTTTTGTTGTCTTATTCCACTAGCTAGAACTTCCAACACATCCTTGCCTCATTCCCAATCTTAGGGGGAAGTATTCATTCTTTCACCATTAAGTATGTTAACTCTAGATTTTTTTGTAGGTGCTTTCTGTCAAGTTCAGGAGGTTCTCTTCTATTCCTATTTTTCTGAGAATTTTTATCATGAGTGGACATTGAATTTGTCAAATGCTTTTTTCGTCATTGCTGTATATATAAAAGATTATGTATATATAATCATGTGATTTTCTTTTTTAGTTGTTAATATAGTGTACTTCATTGATTTCAAACATTGACCCAACCTTGTATCCCTGGAATAGATGCTTTGTTTGGTCTTGGTGTTAATTCTTTTTATGTATTGCTGAATTCTATTTGCTAATACTTTAAATATTTTAGCATCTGTATTCGTGAAGGACGTTGGTTTGTAGTTTTATTTTTTGAACTGCCTTTGTTTGGTTTTGGTATCAGGATAATACTAGCGTCATAAAATGAATTTGGAAGTCTTCTCTCATATTCTGTTTTCCAGAAGAAATTATGTAGAATTGGTGTTAATTCTTATTTAAATGTTGGGTAGAATTCTCCAATAAAATGATCTGGGTGTGTGGTAATTTCTTTTTGTTTGGAGTTTTAAAATTAAGAATTAAATTTCCTGAATAGCTAGAGGTGGGTATTCAAATTATCAGTTTCATATTGAGTAAGTTTTGGTGGTTTGTGTTTTTCAAGGAATCGATCCATTTCAACCAAGTTGCCAAATTCATGTGTGGAGAGTTGTTCTTACTATTCCCATATTATCTTTTTGATGCTGTGGTTTCTGTAATGATATCCCCTAATCTTGCTATTTTAATTGGGAAGTTTATTTCATTTTTTTTGTTGGAATTATTGACATATTTGCATTTATTTCTACCCCTTCATTTTGAGCATCTTGCTTTTGCTGGGTTTTGTCTCCCTATCTGTTTTCTTGCTGTCTTTTGGGTTGTTCATTTTCCTTCCCCCTTTTTCATGTTTTCCCCATTTTACTAGTTGTGAAATTAGTACTTTTTTTTTTGCTTTCTCACAGACTCTTGAAGTTTTCTTGAATTTTCTCTTGAAACTTTAATATATGTATGTAAATCTAAAATTACTTTCTTTTCCTTCCTTGCCTGTAGAACACTTTAAACTGCTTACCACTCTTCATGCATGCCATTTTGCCCAGCACTTTTGTTCTATCTTTTCTTAGCCTCACAAATTTGATATTATAATTTTATCCAGTTAATTATCTCCTTCCCCAGGTTTGTCATTTTCTTTGCTCATCATTCTGCTATCTGAATACTCATTCCTTTAGATTACTCTGGTTCAACAGTGATGGGCTTTTACTTTCCCTTCAATGTGTTAGGTATGCTTTCCTCTTCAGGATTTTTGCACCTGCTGTGTCCTGTGCCTTGGAATGCTTTTCCTCTGATATCCATTGGATGCTTTATTACTTTTTCAGTTACTTACTCAGTTACCTTCTCAGGGAGCTCTACTTTCTTTAAAATTGCATATCCTCTACCTCTTCACTTCATTTCTTTTTCCATGTTTATTTTTGTCCATTGTGTTCATCACCACATGTCATATTATGTATTTTATTTAATTCTTTGTTGTAAGTTTGATCTGTCAGAATTCACTGGAATTTTATTATATTTATAACTTAAGTTGGGGAGAATTGACATCTTTTCAGCATTTACTACTTTTGCCTAGTAACATAATATATTCCTTAATTTATTCAAGGTTTTTTAAAAAATGTACTATCAGTTTTTTTTAATGTAGGTCTTGAAAAATTTTTAAATTTATACCTTGGCATTTCATATCCTTATGTTACCTAGATTCATTTTAAAAAATACTGTTTTCCCTGATAAGTCATTTGAAAACCTATTTGATGTACAGAAAATTCAAAAAGTTTTGTTGACTGATTACTATTGGGTCTGATTTTTCAGTGGATTTTCTTTTATTTCCAATATAAAAAGTTCTATCATTTGTAAATTATTAATGTTACTTT
Organism: Monodon monoceros; assembly: GCF_005190385.1. NCBI lineage: Eukaryota > Metazoa > Chordata > Mammalia > Artiodactyla > Monodontidae > Monodon > Monodon monoceros. Next base: position 25,572,513 of record NW_021703765.1, read on the forward strand.
TAAGATTTTTACTGTCTAGGTTCTTTGGAATTCTTTTAAATGACAAAATATAATGTGTATTTCATAGGTCTTTATGATCCAGTGTTTCATCTTTAAGTATATTTGTTATTGATTTCTGATAGGTATCCTTTATCATATTAAGAGTTTCTTTCTATTCCTGTTCATTGAGAGGCTTTGTCAGGAATGGATATTATCAAATGCTTTTCTAGCATTTATCCACATAATCATATGGCTTTTTTGTGAACCAGTAAATCTTTTTGTATTGTTTTCATTCTTTATCAATTTTCAGAATACTAATACTAAATATTCCCAGTGTTTGCTAAAGGAGATCAGTGAGTTGTTTTTTAAGTATCATGTGCAAATGATATTTAATATATTTGATGTGTTTGACTCTGATGCAGTTATTAGTCTTTTTGCTGCTCAAATTGGCTTGTCTTGGGCTACTGGGTTGTTTTCTATGTCCTTCTGACAAGATTCCAGTAGTCTTTGATAATTTCTTTGCTTTCTGGATAGGATGTTGTAGGCTTATCTTGTGCCTTTTCTACCCCAGACTTGCCAGTTTCTCAAGGAGCCTGGGTTCTTTTTGTGGGAAATGGTATTTAGACCACAATCTTTTTATCCTAGTTTTAAACAAACTGACAAATTTTGTTTAATTAAATCTAAAATACTTTCAGATTAATAGTAAAGTTGGGAAGATAGTACAGTGCCATATACCCCACAACCAGTTTCCCATTCAAGCAAACTTTTTACTATGGAAACATTCTAACTTACAAAGGTAGAGAATTCCCCGTGTACCCAATACCCAGCAGTTATCACCTCTGGTCTTTTTTCATGTATGTCCTCACTTACTCCCCACAAATGATTTTAGAGGAAATTCCATATATTTTATATAAGTTTTATTCTTAAGTATTTCAGTATGTGAATATAAGGACCGAAATCATCTTAACCAAGTAATTTACTAAATTTATGTCAAACCATTTTTATTTTCGTAGATTAAACTTTATTTGGGTACTTTGAGAGCTTTTGTGTCTGTACTCATAGGAAACATTGATGTGTTACAAAAAGACTCATTATCATCTATCTTGGGAAATGAGAAAGAATAGGTGGTATACTAGGTGTTTTGTCAGGCTTTTGCCTAAACTTATGGTTGGATGAGTGGATTCTGCTGAAGTTTGAAAAAACAATAATTTGCATATTTTAAAAACTTGTGTTTTGTGTTCAACCATTTTTTCCATGTTTGTCTTCTATCTTGTATTTGATTTTCTGACTCTTATGCTTTTGAACAGTTTAAGGAACAGAATTCCATCTTTTCCTTGAAGAGTTAGTAGAATTTATTTACTAAGCTATCTTGTCTGGACAGATACTTTTGGAAGTGGAGAGGGGGACAAAGATAATATACTACTTCTTGAATCAGATTGAGTAATTTATATTTTTCTAGGAAATAACTTACGTCTATATCTTTAAGTTATTAGAATATAACAGCATGTGCTGTTCTCTTTGTTTAAAGAAATTTGCTTAGTATTTGTGGTCTTTATGTTTCTTTTCTCATTCTCAGGACCATATTCATTTTCTTTCCCTTTTTTGGCCTGACTTTACAGGCTTCTTGCATTTTGCTTTCTAAGTCACGTTTTCTTGCTTATATCCTTTAATTCTTCACTCTTTTTGAGGGTGTGTGTTTGTTGTTACTTTTTTCATAGGCAGTTTTTTTTTGTTTTGTTTTGTTTTGCAGTATGCGGGCCTCTCACTGTTGTGGCCTCTCCTGTTGTGGAGCACAGGCTCCGGACGCGCAGGCTCAGCGGCCATGGCTCACGGGCCCAGCCGCTCCGCGGCATGTGGGATCCTCCCGGAACGGGGCACGAACCCGTGTCCCCTGCATCAGCAGGTGGACTCGCAACCACTGCGCCACCAGGGAAGCCCTGTTGTTACTTTTTTGCTTCTCGAATTGACTACTCAATTTATTTTAAATCTTGTATAAAATGGAAGCATTTAGGGAGATGGTCTCCCAAGCTTTGGCTAATTTTATAGGTTTTTAAAATGTGTCTTTTTTATTGTTTCTTTTAATAGATGATTTCCAGTTTTGATTTTTTTTAGCTGAGTGGTTACTTTTATCAGTGCGTTGTGAGGAAGAGATCCACATCAAGTATCTCAAGTAAAAAGGGATTTAATTATAGGGACTACATGATTTCACGGGAGTACAGGGCCAGGAACTGGGGCCTCCTGTGACTTCTGCAATTGCAGTATCTTTCTAACTGGCCACATAGTTTTTCTTATGGCATCAGCTCAAACATGCCTTTGATGTATTGATTATGTACCTGATTTTTTTTTTAATCCGTTCTTACTTATAAGTGAAGGTGTAGATTGTTTTAATATTATAGTTGGAATGGGCGATATTAATAATGTGATTTGTCAGTTTCCGTCAGCAGCTCTTCTCCCTTCCCCATATTATACATCATAGCAGATGGAGGATTTACAAAGCTGTATTGTTCTTTACCGTGACTTTTTTTTTGATAGATCTTTATTGGAGTATAATTGCTTCACAGTATAAATACTGTGTTACTTTCTGTTGTACACCAAAGTGAATCAGCCACATGCATACATATGTCTCCATATCCCCTCCCTCTTGAGCCTCCCTCCCACCCTCCCTATCCCACCCCTCTAGGTGGTCACAAAGCATCAAGCTGATCTCCCTGTGCTATGCTGCTGCTTCCCACTAGCTAATTACTTTGCATTCAGTAGTGTATATATGTCGATGCTTCTCTCACTTCGCCCCAGCTTCCCCCTCCCACCCTGTGTCTTCAGGTCCATTCTCTGTCTACATCTTTCTTCCTGCCCTGCAACTAGGTTCATCAGTACCTTTTTTTTTTAAGATTCCATATATATGCGTTAGCTGACCCACTAGAGCTTCCCCAAATTCTGTGCTATTTTTGACAATTTTATAGCACCTTCAAGTGGCCTTCACTCCTATATGTAATGTTTCAGTTATATAAAGTCCCAGCTTTAAAATTTAATAATTTTGTGTTATTTAAATTTGACAAAGAAAAAGATTGATTTAAATTTCTAGTCTTAATTTATTTAGCTTTTCTTTAGAAATCAGATTGCTTATGTATCTTTTTAAAAATCAGTTATGCCAACATAGTTCTCTGTAGTTCATGAATTTCCTTAAAGTTAGTCAGCAAACATTTATTGAGAAATTTCTCTGTATAGAGTACATAGCAATTGTAACTGAAGTATTAGAGGGCAGACTTTGGGAGGCAGTAGGATGAACTGGATAAAATCCACTTGAAAAAAATTAGACTAGAAATGTAGACATCAGAGATTGGTGGAAAGTAACAGTTGAAATCCATTCTTGGTAGTATTCATAGCAGGCTCACCTCAGCTGGTGGCTGCTGAAATTGGTTGAAGACAGAGTTAAAAAAAAAAAAAGGCATCACTTTAAGAAGAAGTGGGATCCAGCAAAGTTTGCCAAGAAAAACATATTCATAGAATTTGATTTAGTAATCTCCTTAGAGAATATCTTAGTAGTGAATGCTAAATAAAGGAGAGGGGTTTTTTTTGTTGTTGTTTTAAAATAGAAATGGATGACCAGAAAGATAATGTGACTTGGCCAAAGTCGTAAGTCTTGATGCCAGGACTTGACCTTCAACTAGTGATTGCTGGTGTGAAGCTTTCCACAGGGTACCATTGACTCTCAACACCATCATCTTTGAGCAAGTGCCTGGCAATACTTTATTTTGGCAACATTTTGCAGTGCAAAGACTGTCCTGTCTCCTGTTGTTTCCTTTGCCCTTCCCTAAACTGGGGGATTTCTGTTTTGCTTCAGAATGCTGTGATTCTGCATTCATAGTTGAAAGCCTTTCTCTTTCTTCCTTTTCATTTGTATGTTTACAATAGCTATTAGACCAATTACCTCAGCATTCTTTGCCAAATAAAGTTACCATTGGAAATAAGTATTATGTGACCTCCCAGAAATTCCTTTTTGAGAGTCAAGCTTTAGGGTGCCTTGTACTCTATTTTGTCATTTCTGTAACACAAGTTTCCTTAAAGTGAAGAATACCTGAAAATAAGTGTAAGGAGAGAAGCAGTGTATTCTGAGTTAGTTTGATTTCTTTAGAAAGAATCACAGATAGCGTGATTGTTATTAGCGTTCTCCATGTTTTAATGTTATTTATGCTACTGTAATATAAGCAGATTTCAATTGAAGTATTTTTTTAGGATTGAGGACTTTGGGAAAGATGCATTGCATTTCTTGCTTGGGAGGAAACTTCCAAAAGCTATCGTAGTCCTTATTATGCATGAAACCTTGACTGTTACTGGTGTGCCATGAGATAGGCCAAAATTTTTCTTGTTTTCCATCTTTGTTGTTCACAGCATAAGGGGTAAGATAAATAAAGTCTTCCTTTTACACATGGGGGAAATGAAGCGAGTTAAAGTATAACGATCATGGTATTTGTGATATATGTTGCTATTAGAGTGTGATTTAGAGCCGTACTGTCCAGTGTGGTAGCTACTAGCCACATGTGGCTCCCTAAGCACTTGAACTGGTGTTAGTCCGAATTGAGATGTGCTCCAAGTGTGAAATACACACTGGATATTGAAGACCTAGTATGAAAAAGATCTCATTGACACTTAGAAAATGACTTTTTTTTTTTTTTTGCGGTACGCGGGCCTCTCACTGCTGTGGCCTCTCCCGTTGTGGAGCACAGGCTCCGGACGTGCAGGCTCAACGGCCATGGCTCACGGTCCTAGCCGCTCCACGGCATGTGGGATCCTCCCGACCGGGGCACGAACCTGTGTCCCCTGCATCGGCAGGTGGATTCTCAACCACTGCGCCACCAAGGGAAGCCCAAAAAATGACTATTTTTAAACCACAAAACCTGTTTTCATCTTGAAATAATACTTTTTGATATATTGGGTTAAATAAAGCATATTATCAAAATTAATTTAAAATTTATTTTAATGTGGCTACTAGAAAATTTAGAATTATATATGTGGTTCCTATTTCTATTGGACAGCACTGATCAAGAGTATAAAATGGTTGCTAGGATTACAACTTAGTATTCTCTGACTTGTACAATATGAAATTTGGAGACATAATATATGAAGTAGAATTATGATACAGCATGTACATGCAGATTACTTTGATATATTTAAATTTGTTTGCATTTTGGAAAACTATCAAGTATTGCCAACAATTAAAACCAGAGTTATAGCAGTTGTTCCTGGGCTGTCAATGAGACTTAAAAGTGCAGAACGGAGGAATTACGAATCACTGCCAACTGTAGGTGTGGCCACTGCATACTCACCAGGTTGAGAAGGAATCCCAGGCAGCTGTAGAGTGTGCAGCACTGAGGAGGAGGGCTGGGGAAAGTTTCCTTAAGGTTGGTTTCTGAAAGGGCTTTTGCTCAGCTCCAGGTCTTACTCCTCTTTCTGTTTCTGGCCAGATGGTGCATGTGTGGTACAGATAAATCTGACCCAAGTGTGGTTTACCTCTGAGTTCAGAATTGGCTGAAAATGACTTAAGTAGGTGGGTTTATGAGGCAGTAAGTGCTTAGAATTTACTAGGTTTTGTTGAATTAAATAGATGGTTCCTGTGAAACAGGAACTACTTATAATCTTCATTTTACACACAAGAACAAGTAGGTAGAGTGGCAAGGAGGGTATCTTGCCTTTTAAGATTTATGACCACTCATATCCTTACTCTTCAAAGCTATTTTTCACATTGGATACTTAGCTGAGAACTTCAATCATTTTAGAAGTTTGACTGCTAAATAAGATGTATGTGGTTTTTAGCTTTAATATTTAAAAATATTATTTTCTTATGTTGTGTGTTCCTTAATATTTGAGCTGGGGTGAAAAAATTCATTGGATTTTGTATTACAGTTCTGTCTTGATTTTGTAGATTTCTTGCTTAACCTCAGAAGTTTTACAGGTACGTTGTTGCAGAAACCTACATTTTTTTGGTTAATTGGTGATAATACTGTAACAGACATTACACTGTGTATTGGTAGGGCTTAGTTTTGAAGAGGAACATTTTCATTGGTTTAGATTTCATAGTGATAAAGCAAATATGGGTTTACACTTGGGCATAATCGGATAATGAAGTGGTTAGCAGAAACCAATAGACCATAGATTACCAAAATTGAGTACAACAAAGCATAATTAACACTATAACTTGACTGTAATTGGTGGGGGAGGGGTGGTGGCTATAGAAACAATAACAATTCTAAGTGATATGTGAAAATGCTGGTTACTAGCACGTGCCAGTTGATAGAATGCTAGAAAAATCAGATTTTACAGTAGATTTTAGATAGGATTTTTATATGCTTGAGGCTGACTATTGGCTTATATCCCTTTTTTTTCTTTCCTTTTAGAATATGGTTTCTAGTTTTAGGGTTTCTGAACTACAAGTGTTACTAGGCTTTGCCGGAAGGAATAAAAGTGGACGCAAGCATGACCTCCTGATGAGGGCGTTGCATTTATTGAAGAGCGGCTGCAGCCCTGCGGTTCAGATTAAAATTCGAGAATTGTATAGACGCCGATACCCACGGACTCTTGAAGGCCTTTCTGATTTATCCACAATCAAATCATCGGTTTTCAGTTTGGATGGTAGCTCCTCACCTGTAGAACCTGACTTGGCTGTGGCTGGAATCCACTCGTTGCCTTCCACTTCAGTTACACCTCACTCGCCGTCCTCTCCTGTTGGTTCTGTGCTGCTTCAAGATACTAAACCCACGTTTGAGATGCAGCAGCCATCTCCCCCAATCCCTCCTGTTCATCCTGATGTGCAGTTAAAAAACTTACCCTTTTATGATGTCCTTGATGTTCTCATCAAGCCCACGAGTTTAGGTAAGTGTTAGAGAAATCTGTTTCTTCTGGACAAGAGATTAAGTAAAGCCAGAGGCCTTCAACTGTTAATTAATGATTGGCTGTTAGTATTATAAAACTGGGGCATTAAAATACCAAATGTTTAAATGTACAAATAAAAAGAAATATTGGCAACCATGACAGAAATCTAATATAAATCTCTTCATTCGTCAAAGTTTCTTCTTATAGCTTAGAACTCAAATTGCTTCTGTGTGTATACGAAAAGACACAAATCTTATTTATTGCTGTGGTTCCACCTTTTGATGCTTTTGATATTTTTACAAAGAGACTTAGTTTCTGTTTAACTTAGCTTTTTAAACTGTTTTCCTAAGGAATAAATCTTTTATACTTAATTTTTTCCTAACATGGCAGAGTTTGACACACGTTTTTTAGCTTTTTGTTTAATAACCGTTGACTGCTTAGAAAATGTAGTAAATTTTATATTATTAAACGTTGATACACGTGACTTTAACAAATTTATACCTAGGTTCATGACTTCTGTGCTGTAATGGCATATTTTCTTACTGGCTAATGAAATTATTTACAGAGGTATTTGAATTTATTGATAAATAAATTGTTTGGGAAATAGCATTTCATAGTTAGTCCGGGAGGTCATTTTCCTTTCCATCCTAGGAAGAACCCTTTTTGTCTCAAGTCATTTGAAAACTCTCTTAAATATATCAATGTGCTTTTTTAGTTTTGTATAGGACTGTACTTGTACATCTTGGTTGAACTAGAAGGAAATTTTAAGGGGCAGGGCTGGTTAATGGGGTCAGTATGGCCTGATGGTGGCAGGCCAAGGTGGCTGTGCTTTTCCCAGGCCCTTTCTCTTTGCTTTGTTTTTGTTTAACAAAACTGAGCCAGGGAGGTAGAGTAATGCATTTTATTCCTTCATTACATTCATTCTGAAATAAGGATTCTGTGTTTGTTCGCATTTGTGCAAAGTCCTTTGAGTAGAATTATTGCATCAAAGAGTAAGGACTCTTGATAACATATCACTAAATTAGTTTCCAGAATAGCTGTGCCAGTTTAAATTCCACAAAGTGAGAGAATGTCTCTCGTTGCACTTTTTACTTCCTGCCTTTATTGATCTTTGCAATTTCGGTAGATGGAAACTTGTATCTTGTTTAGATTTTTCATTTTTAAAATTAATAACAGGAACAAACATTTAAAATGTTTATTACCCAGCTGTGTTTCTTTTATGATTTTACTTTCATTTTTAACTTTTTTTTTAACCAGGTTCATTTATCTGCTTAAAATGTTTCCGTAATTTATTTTTTTGTTCCTCCTTTTTTCATGGTTTTTGGTTCATACCAATGTACATACAGTGTCATGGCTCATTCACATGTTTCTTAGGAGTTATTGCAAATTTATTTCTTCGTGTTTAGAGAAAAAGTCAGACGAGTAATGTGCTTAGGTGACCCTATCTCATGGAACTCCTCAGGAATATGGCTAAGGCAGGACTGAGCATAAGAGGCCATGTGGGGTTCTGGTTACAGGGGAAGGTGTTTCAGAACCGGATCGAATGCCTGGAAGGAGGATGACTGGAGATGGAGAGAAGATGCAGCAGCATGTCTTCTCTGCTCCTAGTGTCAGCGGTGTGCCAAGCAGCGAGCTCTTAAGAGGCTTTGTGCCTTGCTTTCCATACTTTCCTTTGTTCAGAAACAGAAATAGGAATTTTCTTACTTTTCTGTATTCTTCATAGAGTTTCTCTTTCATTAACCTCAATTAAAGGAAGGTAATAGGCTTTTTATAAATTTACTAAAATAAAATTTTTGTATCTCATGTGGCTTAGATAAAATAATGCCAGAGGCATTTTTTGTTGAAGAGTGGGTAAGACGAAAACCTGCCTTTTGCTCATAGCTTACATTAGAATGTAAGAAATCCATAAAACCTCAGAGCTTATAAAATAACTTTTTGCTCCTGAGCTAAAAAATTGTTGACTCATGTATTTTTCAGGAGTTCTGCCTATCATTGTTTTTATAAACTTTATAAACAGATTTTGTTTATAACAAGGCTTAAACATTTCCTTATCCTGCCTTCCCCAAAAAGAAAAAATAAATTTTCTTAATGTATATAGTCTTATTATTTCAGATTGATAAAACAGTGATCTAAAAAAGGCTGTTTTAGACTTTGAAGTAGAAAGTTAAAACATCGGCGTAATACCATATAATCTGCCAAATAAAAGTGGAAAAATTTAATCATTTCCAGTAACGACCTTCATATGAAAATATTTAGTGTCATGATGTCTAAAGCAATGCAGTGACATTTAGAAATTGCCTTAAGTTTTAATGATTTGGTTATATAATGTTGAAAATACTTGTAAAAATTAAAATTTGGGGTAAATCCATTTATTTGGAACACTGTTATGGAGAAACCTATTTACATTTGGGAACTGAGAATTAAATTAGCCTCAGGAATTGAAAGAGAGAACAAATCCGTATTTCAAAGCACATATTCTTTACATCCGTGGGCCAGTCAGTGTATTCTCGATTTAACATATAGTTGATTAGATGATTTCTAAGCCATCAACATACTGTTGAGCAGGAATTAATTAACAACATGGGAAAGATTGAAAGAGCCCTGGTAGAAAAAAAACAAACAAAAAGTCAAAAAATGTCGTTCCAAAACCTCTTGGGAATATTGAAGCCAATAGCCCTTTAGTATTGAGGGAATCGCTGTTACAGCAAGGTGCATGTATTGATGCCAAGTAAAACCCCCAAACAACCACGACGAGTATATTCTATTTAAGAAGATACATTATTACATAGTTTTGCAGTTTGGTTTTATTAAAATTGTTCAAATAAAACTATTTTAGCATTTAAAATGACAAACTGTGGCATCTAGAAAGCATGAGTGTACACAGTAATACTAAGTGAGGTTCTCTATAGCTGAGGTTTTACTGTAACAGATGCATAATCCCCTAATCTGAAAACAGGCTAACAAAATCTCTCTTCTCTTCCCTTAAATAGCTATTCTAATTTGCTCTCACAGGCAGTATTTTTGTCTTTTTTTTCAATTTTCTGTTTTCTTTCTTTTCTTTTTTTAAGATAATTTCTTGTGGTGATGAAATCCTTTCTCTTTAAAAAGTTTGTCTATATTCAGTCTGTACAAAAGAATACATAAAAAACATTGTTATAAAGAATATCCATGAATGAACACCTGTGAAACCACTGCACAGTTTTTAAGAAAGGAACATTGCCAGTATCTTTGAAGCCGTTTCCTTGCCTTTTCCTTTTTGAGTTAAATCACTATTCTGGATTTTGTGTTTCTCTCTTTTGCTTGTTTTACCATATGTGTATAAAAAAATGTAATGTTTAATTGGCTTGCTTTTGAAATTTATATGATGGTATACTGTGTATCTATTCTTCTGTGACTAGCTCTTTTTGTTCACTCTGTTTACAAACATCTACATGTCAATATGTCTAGCTGTTTGGTATTTTGTGAAATACCTTCCAAGTATTGTGAGTCTTTGATTCCTTAAAATTTCTTCATTGTACTTTTCAGATTACAAAAGTAACTTATGCTAGTAATTGAAAATTCAAACATAGAAGTATAACAAAAAGGGAAAGTCCCTCATAACCTCATTTATTACTCAGCTTGAGTCATATCAATAATTAACTGTTTCTCTGCATATTATGTCATCTTTTTTCTCTTCCCCTTCATTAAACAAGGCTCTTCTAACCACAGAACCACTGTGCCACTTTTCTGGTGGAGGTAGTAGGCGTTATTCTACTTGTACCACTGTGAAAAGTGCTCTCTGGAGTTCTGCGCCTTGACAATCTTTCTTAACTGTATTTCTTAGAAATATATTGTACATCTGTAGATTATAGTAGGTCTGCTATCTTGTAGATGTACCATAACTGAACCAGTATTGTGTTGATGTACATTTTCAGTTGTTTTCAGTTTTTATTATTTATTCAGAAGTATTTTAGTGTATAACATATCTTGGGCACTATTCTTGCAGTCTTAGAAACATTGCTGCTGTGAGCATTTTTGCATATGTGTTTCTGAATACTTGCGTTGCATATTCATGAAATGTAAATGCCTAGATGTGCCTATTTTGGGTCAAGGAGTATGATTATTTAATATTTTGATATTCAACTTTTGTAGAGAAATTTTGGTTGCTTCAGAAGCATCGTAGCAATTTATACTCCCAATAATGTATGAATGTATTATTTTCCCTACACCTCATCAGCATTGTGTTGTTGGTCTTTTCATCTTTGTAATCTGATAGGTGACAGATTAATGAGCGTCAGCATCTTTTCTTATTCTTAAATTTCTGAATATTAGGAAATACTCATTAAGCCTCTGGGTGTAGTTAAACAGGTTTAAAGTGATATGCACATTAGTGTAAAGCCATTAAATCACTTCACAATCTCACTTCTAAAGAATTTGGATAAATTCATTTCTGTTAACTCAGTTAACAAGTATATAATGAGGATTTAATTTGGATATGGTCATGTAGCCTAATTGTGGAGAAGTCAGAAGTATGGAGTGGGCTTTAGGAATTTTGCTGTTTAGTTGGAGAGAGAATATTAACATGAGAGAAAAGTAGCAAGCAGTTATATGCTTGTATGACGAAGCCCTATAACTTGTGAACCTAAAGCTCAAATATTGTATTGGCTTAATGAATGAAGAAGTTAATCAAGACTTTTTGGAGTAGGAGGGACACTTGAGGGAGCTTTGAAGGATGAATGTGCCTGCTTTGAATTGATGGAGTGTGTCGGAGAGTGGGCATCAGGAAAGGTGAGAACTGTGAGTAGTCACAGGAGTAGAAATAAAAATGACACAGTTGTGAGACCTGACAGTGAATAGAGCAGGACTTGGGGAGACACTGGAAATGTAGATTTGTTAAGAAAGAGTTGAGGCCATTGTTATGGAGGTTCTCATAGATAAAGGAGTTTAGACATGGTTCATTCACAGGTAAATTCTGCTTAGCATTTTTCAGCAGAGGAATGGTGATGAAAAAGTGGTGCTGAGGATTACCAGCTCTGCACTTGTGTTCTGATGAGGGACTGGCAGAGAGGCAGGGTTGCTCCTTCATTTGTACAAAGTAATAATAGGTTTTGAGTAGGATGGTGGTAGTGAAAATAGGAGGCAGCCAATAAGAAAATTAAAAAACAAAACAAAACAGGACTTAATGACTAACTGGATATAGGGGATGAAGACGGAGAACTGAGATAAAGGAAATGAATGATTTCTGTGATTGAACAATTGGTAACAATTCTCCTTTTTTCATAATTCTGAATTAAAGCCACTGTTTTACAAGAAGAGTGAAACCTCAGTACTCTGCCCTCCCCAAATGATCTTTGCAGCTGGTGTATAGGGAGAAGAGTATTTTAGTATTAAACATCACTGATGGTTATTAACATAATGATTGTTTCTGTATAGATAAAATTCTTCCAGGTGATTCGAGTTTTCTATATTCTGTTTAAATCTCATAAAATTAGAAAAATTTTGCTGTGTGTATAGGAGGATTATCATTTTAGAATGTTCTCATAAAGCAGTGTTTAATGATAACTGTAAATTGATTATTGGAATATAGATGCATATTCAGTCAAGTGTTCATTGAAAGCATTCATTGTTTTAATGAGTACTAGAACATCATTGAATCTGTTAAAGTTCTTTGAGAAGAAAATACACTTCAGTTTTTAATAATACACTTCTGAAGGATGACTTCATTAGATAATCTTTTTAAACTAGCTAATCATCTCTATGCCGATAATTATTTTGTGTCTTAATAAGTCTCCCAACCTAGAAGTTTTAAAATTTTATCTTATATGAATGCTCTGTGTAATTGAATATAAAGTATTGAAAACAAAACACAACAACAAAAGTAACAAAACACTTGAACAAGAACAAAAGAGACCTGAATCTTGGATAGAATTCTCCTGGGGGGTGTTTTTGACTTCCTCAGACTTTTCATTAGATGATACCGTAGTCAAGGATGAAATGTAATTTTGAAGGTTGTGTTTTATATATATATATATATATATATGTGTATATATATATATATATATATATATATATATATCTCCTTTTTTTTTTTTTTTTTTTTTTGCGGTACGCGGGCCTCTTACTGTTGTGGCCTCTCCCATTGCGGAGCACAGGCTCCGGACGCGCAGGCTCAGCGGCCACAGCTCACGGGCCTAGCCGCTCCGCGACATGTGGGATCTTCCCGGACTGGGGCACGAACCCGTGTCCCCTGCATCGCAGGCAGACTCTCAACCACTGCGCCACCAGGGAAGCCCGAAGGTTGTGTTATATTTTGATTAAAATTAGTATGTTAGAATAAAGAATGACAAATGTTTAACATTGAACCGGCTTTAGAGTGACTTTACTTTCATGAGTCCAAGATGAATGTAGCTTAGTACTTTCTATTGGTGTATTTTAACCATAAAAGTTTCAGAATTCGGCAGACTCTTTATCAGAAGTGCCTGGTTATTGCAGGTTCTTCTGTTATTGGATTTGTTATTGGAATATTATCTTTCTTTTTTTTTTCTTCCCCAGTTCAAAGCAGTATTCAACGGTTTCAAGAGAAGTTTTTTATTTTTGCTCTGACACCTCAACAAGTTAGAGAGATATGCATATCCAGGTAAGAGGAGTTTGGAATATATTCTCCAGGATGTTGGTGTATTAGTCTGCTAGGCCTGCCGTAACAGAGTACCACAGACTGGGTGGCTTAAACAACAGAAATTTGTCTTCTCACATTTCAGGAGGCTTGAAGTCCAAGACGAAGGTGTTGACAGATTTGGTTTCTTCTGAGCCCTCCCTCCTTGGCTTGCAGATGGCTGCCTTCTTGCTGTGTGTACTCACATGGCCTTTCCTCTGTGTGCCTGTGTATTCCTGGTGTCTCTTCTTATAAGGACACCAGTCCTAGTGGATTAAGGCTCCACCCTTATGACCTCATTCAATCTTAATGACCTCTTTGAAGTCCCCAACTCCACAGACAGTCACACTGGGGGCTAGGGCTTCAGCATATGAATTTTGGGGGAACACAGTTCAGTCCATAACAGTTGGGCCATTTCTCCTTAAGGTAAGCATAGTATATTTTGACTAAGGTTAGCCAAATATTTAATAAATACTCTGTTAGAAAAAAATTTTAACTTTTGAATAAAACCCCTTTGAATTACTTTTGGCAGTAACTTTTTTTTAATGAAACTTTTATTCTAAATATAGCAACATAAAGAATTTGTGGTAACAGAACAAAGATAGAGTGACCATAAACTTCATCATCCAAACATACGCATTTTTAGAGTGAAAATGGATATTATTAATAATTTTTTCTGGGATAAGAACATAAACTGGGACCATTCTGAGCTATATGCTCACCTAGACCAAAAAATTAGCAGAAATATGAATACAATTATGAAAAATACTCTTAGCTTTTCCATTTCAAAAAATAGGGTAAACTTAAACACATTTATAAAGAGCAAATGAACTAAGAGATAGGAGGAAAGAAAAGGAAATCTGTAGTATATACTTTCCCAGTTAAAAATATAGTCATCGTTGGTGTTAATAATATATTATTTATAAGACTTTAGAAAGATTTAGCATAAGAAAACTGAGACTTCTGCAGGTCACATGATTTTCTGGGATTGTAGAGTTAAAAGTTGGAACAAAGATTTGATCAAATTAGAGGTTTTTTGCATCCTTTCAACTCTTCATTAGAACACTCACCTTCTCTGAGATGTTAATAGGAGTGTTTAAAAAGTAAAGATTCAACAGTTAAGTTTTGGAAATTCTGTATTCAACGTAGGTACATAAGTTCTTAAAGCCAGACTTTTCAGTCTTTAATATGTTAATGTGTATTGTCAATCTCCCAGGGTGGTGGATCCAAATTTATGGGCCTCTCTCTCTCTTTTAAACATCCTGACATCTTGAAGATGCACTGTTATGTGGAGGAGTATGGGACACACACAGCTTTAGATTCTTTCGTTAATCACATCACTGCTCTCAACAGTCTCAGAATGATTTTATAACTTGACCTGGTAAAATCTGAGCTCCCAAAAATTAGTGCTTAGATAGTCTGGCTCTCCCACAAAAGGGAAAAAGACAAAGTGTTGAAAAATAAGATTAAAAGAAAAAAAAAGAGGCAGTACTAAGGATTAGTCCAAAAGACCCAATATCCAAATAATAGAGGTTTTAGGAAAAGTAGAGAAAATTTAGAGGAGGAAATTATCAAAGAAGTAAAATGAATGTAGCTTGATGGAGTTCATGTCCACCAGGGGCAAGACATTGCAGGCAGTTTTTATAAATTGGAAGTACTTTCAATCTTGGGGATAGTAATAAACCAACTAAAAAATTAATAGGATAAATGAAAAATTATATTTTATATCCAAGCCATATCATCATTATTAAGTTTTGTTTGTTATTCATTGATGATTCCTTGCTTGAGAACATTTACTAAGTGTTTATTAGGTACAAAACACTGTATTGTATGACATGCCTCTTTTCTACAAGTTGCTTGCAGTCTCGCTAGTGAACTAGCTCATATACCTAAAATGATTGTTGGCATTGCAAGAGCCAGCATGAAAAGAGCCAATTCAGTAATGACAAATAAGAGCTGATTTATAGGAGAAGATTACTATTAACGTTGGTGGTCTGGGAAAGCTTCTTTAGGGTGTTGGGTGGGCCTTTGAAGGAAGGAGATTATTTACTCAGCATGGAATTGTGAATAATATGTACCATTTGCCTTAAAAAGGTGTGTGTGTGTAATTCGCGTAAGTACATAAAATATGTCTGGACAAATATGATAAGCTGCCTCTGGAGGAGGGAATCAGGTGGCCAGGGTCGGAATTGGGGGAGTCTCTTCACTTTATATCCTTTTTTGTATCTATTTGAACTATGTGAATGTATTAACTAGTCAAAAAAAATGAATGACTAAAATTTAAATAATTATTTTCAATTAAAAATCTTAATCATGTTCTGCAGATGGATGGTGGTGATGGTATAATGTGAATGTACTTAAAGCCATAGAACTATACACTTTAAGATGGTTAACATGATAAATTTTATCTTATGAATATTTAACCACAATAAAAATAAAAAAAAAATTAACCATAAAAGTAAGGCTATTTGTGATCCTACCAGCAAAGAAGACAAAACACACATACACATGTGCATGCAAACTCCAACCTTTTCAGAGTTGGGTAATCAAATAGTAAAAAATCTCCTTCCTAAGAAGCAGAAGTAACAGTTTGGTACCCATTACCTAGGTTTAATAATTATCAACATTTTGGAATCTGTATGTGACCACTCCTCAACTTTTTTCCTGAAATATTTTAAAGGAAATTGCAGACATCGTGTAATTTCACCCAGAAATACCTCAAGATACATCTCTAATTTTTAATGTAATCACACTAAAAAATTAATAATTCTTTAATATAAAAGTGTCTACCCTATATTGAAATTTTCTCAGTTGTTCTTCAGTATTCAGACATGTATTATTTTGACTTTTATGTCTCCCAAGATTAAAAAAAAACCTTTTTACTTTGAAGTAATCTTAGGTTTATAGAAAACATGTGAAAGTAGTAGATAATACTCTTCAGCCAGTTCCTTTAATATTACCATGTTGCATAATTATAAGTGCAGTTATCAAAACCAAGAAATTAACCTTGGTGTAATACTATTAACTAAACTACAGTCTTTATTCAGGTTTCATCAGTTTTTTTTTTTTTTTTGCGGTACGTGGGCCTCTCACTGTTGTGGCCTCTCCCGTCGCGGAGCACAGGCTCCAGACGTGCAGGCTCAGCGGCCATGGCTCACGGGCCCAGCCGCTCCGCGGCATGTGGGATCTTCCCGGACTGGGGCACGAACCCATGTGCCCTGCATCGGCAGGCGGACTCTCAACCACTGCACCACCAGGGAAGCCCTCATCAGTTTTTCTGCTAATTAATTTCTGTTCCTGGATCCAATCCAAGATCCCAAATCACATTTAATAGTTGTGTCATTAGTCTCTTTCAGTCTGTGATGGTTTCTTAGTGTTTTCTTCTCTTTCTTAACTTCCGATATTTTTGTGGAGTACTGATCAGGTATTTTGTAGAACGTTCCTCAGTTTGGGTTTGTCTGATGTTTTGTCATGATTAGATTGAGATCATGCATTTTTAGCAAGAGTACCTCAAGTTATATGCCATTCTCAGTGTATCATAACAGTGATCCATAATATTGATACATCTTATATTTGGTGATGTTAATTTTGATCACTTGGGTAAGGTACTGTTCACCAGACTTCTGCACTGTAAAGTTGCTGTTTTTTTCCTTTGTTATTAATAAATATCTTGGGGGAGATATTTTGAGACTAGGCACATATTCTGTTTATCTTCAAATTTTTCCCACCAATTTAGCATTCACTCATGGATCTTGCCTTCAGTACTTACTTCATCATAAACACTCTTGTGCTCCAATGATGTGATTTTTCTGTTATTATTCTTTTCCACATTGGAGTTATTCTTTTGTAAGGAAGGGCTGTCCCTTGCCCCACATTTATTTATTCAGTTACTTGCTTGTATCTGTGTGGGCCCTGGAGTACTCTGGGGTGCTATATAATCCATATTGTTGCTCAAACTGTTCTACCTTTGGCTATTGGCCATTCTTTCAGGTTGGCTCCTATGCCCTTTTGATATGTCTCCACGCATTTCTGAGGACTACTTTACTGCTCCAGGCTCATCTTTTATTTTCTCTGCCCCAGTTCTGGAAAGATAACCTCTCCAAGGAGCTCTGGTTCCGCTCTTACAGTACTTCCTACCACTTTCTTTGGAAAAAAGCGGTTCATTTGACTCTGTTAGCATATTACACATTCTGGATTTGTATAATTGTGCACCTTGTGGTATCATTTGACTTCTATCCCTATGGTTCTCAAATTTTGCTGCATATTAGAATCAACTGGGGAGCCTTTAAGACTCCAAATACCCAGATTTCATTCATACCAATTAAATTAGAATCTCTGAGGGTGGAACCCAAACAGCAGTAGTTTTTAAAGCTCCCCAGATGTTTCCAGTGTGCAAATTTGAGAACTGCTGTGCATCCAGCTCCTCCCCTTTGCCTGTAATGGTGATAAGGTCTAAACCAGAGGCGTGAATACATTCAGGTTTGGGTTGGTTTTTTTTTTCTATTACATCTTATAACGATTGAATAGTGAGTTCAGCTCTGTTCTTGGCTATAGCACCACTCCTTCCATTGGGTACCATTGCCTCTATAATCATGCTCTCTCAGTTTCTTACACTGACATCTCTTGCATGTTCCCGAAATCAGCGTGTGATTCTCTTCTCGCTGCTCTGTGATAGTATCTGTGGATGTGCTTTTTTTTTTTTTTATTAACTGGCTTCAAAGAGATTTTTGCTTAGTATATATTTCAGTCTATTGCCTATTTCATTAATGGCATGGGATCTGCCTGGACAGGCCTCTTTGTATTATCCCATACTTCATCTACCACATCCCCTCAGTTTGCTACACTCTGTTGATCCTTCTTTTATGTCTCTTTCAAGATTTAAAACTTGAATTAACTCTACCTTTGAGGGAGTTAGCATGGTCTTTAGAGTAGTATCAATTGGAATGTGAATTCTGGCTCAATCACTTAAGTCTGTCTGCCCCTAGGTAAGTTCCTAAAGCCTATTGAATCTTATTTACCCAGTGTGTAAAATTGGAAAAATAATCACCACCTCACTCAATGATTGGGGGTTGAATGCCATTACTGGCTCTACCTCTGCTTATCCTGGTGAGTAGCATCACCATCTATCCAGTTGCACCATTCCAAAACCTGGGTACCATCCTAGGTCCCCTTATCCTACCTTCCTGTATCTAGTCAGTCACTGAGTCCTATCAGTTATTATCCCTAAATATCATTCAGTGATATTTATGTTTAAATAACTTTCAAGCCCTCATCTTTTGCCTATACAATTGTAATGACCTCCTAACTCTCCCAGCTGACCAAGTGATCTTTCTAAAGCCCATTCAGTTTTTTCTTTCTTGTGCTTAAAAACCCTGTAGTTTTTTCTTTCTTGTGCTTAAAAACCTTATGAAGTCCATACTCCATTGCTTGACAATTCTCTTCAACATCCTACTCTACTCATCTTCTTTTTTCAAAATTTAATTTTTTAAATTGAAGTATAGTTGATTTACAGTATTGCATCAGTTTCAGGGGGAGGTGCCGCTAAGTTATTCAGATACATATGTATCTTTTTTTTTTTTGCGGTACGCAGGCCTCTCACTGCCGTGGCCTCTCCCGTTGCGGAGCACAGGCTCCGGACGCGCAGGCTCAGCGGCCATGGCTCACGGGCCCAGCCGCTCCGCGGCACGTGGGATTTTCCCAGACCGGGGCACGAACCCGTGTCCCCTGCATCGGCAGACGGACTCTCAACCACTGTGCCACCAGGGAAGCCCTATATGTATCTTTTATAGATTCTTTTCCATTATAGGTTGTTACAAGATATTGAATATAGTTCCATGTGCTGTACTGTAAATCCTTATTATCTATTTTATATATATGGTGGTATCTTTTAATCCCATACTCTTAATTTATCCCTACCCCTAGCCCTCTTTCCCTTTTGAAAACCGTAAGTCTGTTTTCTGTGTCTGTGAGTTTGTTTTCTGTTTTGTAAATAAGTTCATTTGTGTTATTTTTTTTAGATTCCACATATAAGTGGTATATAATATTTGTCTTTCTCTGTCTGACTTACTTCACTTAGTATGATAATCTCTTGGTCCACCCATGTTGCTGAAAATGACAATATTTTATTCTTTTTTATGGCTGAGTAATACTCCATTGTGTTTGTGTGTGTGTGTGTGTGTCTGTGTGTATCTGTATCTTCTTTATCCATTCATCTGTTGATGGACACTTAGGTTGCTTCCATGTCTTGACTATTGTAGTGCTGCTGTGAACGTTGGGGTGCATGTATCTTTTTGAATTAAGAGTGTTTGTCTCCTGGATATATGCCTGGGAGTGGGATTTCTGGATCATATGGTAACTCTAGTTTTTAAGGGAACCTCCACACTGTACTCCATAGTGGCTGCACCAATTTGCATTCCCACCAACAGTGTAGCAGGGTTCCTTTTCCTCCACACCTTCTCCAGCATTTATTATTTGTAGACTTTTTGATGATAGCCCTTCTGACTCATGTGAGGTGATACCTCAGTGTGGTTTTGACTTACATTTCTCTGATGATTAACAATGTTGTTGGCCATCTGCATTTCCTTTTTGGAAAAATGTCTGTTTGGTTCTGTTCATTTTTTAATCGGGTATTTTTTTGATGTTGAGTTGTATGAGCTGTTTATAAATGTTGGATATTGATTCCTTATCAGTCATATCTGCAAATATTTTCTGCCATTCCGTACATTGTCTTTTTGTTTTGTGGATGGTTTACTTTGCTTTTGTAAAAGCTTTTATATTTGATTAGGTCCCATTTGTTTATTTTTCCTTCCTTTTCCACGTTAAGGAAGTTTTCAGCTGTTATGTCTTCAAATGTGTTCTCAGGCCCTTTCTCTTTCTCTTCTCCTTTTGGGGGCCCCTATAATGTGAATTATTAGTGATTTTTGATGTCCCAGAGGTCCCTTAAACTATCCTCATTTCTTTTCATTCTTTTTTTCTTTTTTCTGTTCAGTGGCAGTGATTTCTGCTACTGTCTTCCAGCCCACTGATCCATTCCTCTGTATCATTTACTCTGTTGTTGATTCCTTCTAGTATATTTTTCATTTCAGTTATTATATTCTTCATCTCTGGTTGTTCATTATATTTTCTAACTCTGTTAAAAACTTCTAACTTCTCACCCTGTGCATCCATTCTTCTCCCAAATTCTTCGATCATCTTGTGATCATTACTCTTTCTTGGGTAGATTGCCTATCTCTGCTTCACATAGTTTTTCTTCTGGAGTTTTATCTCGTTTCTTCATCTGGAAATGTTCCTCTGCCATCTCATTTTGTCTAAGTTGCTCTTTGTATTTTTGTGTATGTGGTAGGTTAGTTTTGTTTCTCGACTTTGGAGAAGTGGCCTGTGTAGGATCTACTAAACTTTTTTTAATCATCTCATCTCCTGTCACTCTTTAGCAGCCTATACTCTAGCTAGACTTTCATAGCAGTGCATCTTTGCATATCCTCTTCCTCCTTACTCTGTTTGGCAAACGTGAGTCATGTTTTAAGGGCCAGTTCAAGTCTTCCCTCTTCTGTGATACCTTTTCACATTTCCCCAAATTCATCATTTGTCTCTCTCTGTACTACTCCCATGTACTTATTTTCTATTAAAGCATTTATTTGACTACTTGGTTTCAGTAAGAAGTTTGTAAATTCAGCATCTGTTACTCATTTTTATATTCTCAGAGCCTGTCACAGTGCCTGGCATATAGTAAATGCCTTTATATCTGATAAATGAGTTCAACATGTGAAAGTTCCTAGAGCAGTGACTGGCAGAAAATGAATGTCAGAAGATGCTTAGTCATTACTCGTCACGTTTGTGAAGATCTGTAACACATTGCATTTCCCAGTTTATGTTAATTTCCCTTACTGGAATAAAGTATAAATCCTTAGTGA
Organism: Monodon monoceros; assembly: GCF_005190385.1. Classification (NCBI taxonomy): domain Eukaryota; kingdom Metazoa; phylum Chordata; class Mammalia; order Artiodactyla; family Monodontidae; genus Monodon; species Monodon monoceros. The sequence continues at coordinate 25,593,900 of NW_021703765.1, forward strand.
ACCATTCAAAACCCTTTATAACGTTCTCCCATTTATCTTTCTAGGTTCATCTTTTGTCTTTCTCTTTTTGAAAATTATGTTCCCAACCTAACAAGTTTCTGCCATGTATCTCTGGTTGATACTCACCTTTCCTTCCGTTGAGAATCACCCTACTAGTGAAGACACTGTTACTGATGGAAGTGTGTCTCTCTACGTGGAAATAGAACCACTGCTGTACAAACCCTGTTTTCTAATTTGTTTGGACTGATTGCCTTGAACTTTCAAGACAAAATTGAATTTCCCTCTTTTCTGTAACACTTATTTTTCATAATGTACTGTAACACTTACCACATATTATTTTAGTTGTATATATTTGTTACTTACTAGCATATGAGACCTTTGAGAGCAAATATTATGTCTTATTTGTCTTTGATGCTCCAGCACCCAGACTTTGCAGTGTTTCTTGATTTTAATGAGCAGAATGATATGAGTTACTCTCAAGAGGTCAGTGTTGTCTAGGATATTTTGAATTGGCATTTGAGAAATGTGGAAGCTACCACTGGCAAGAGAAATAGTTAACAATAATAGCAGCCAGCTGCTCACACTTGTTGAGCACTTCTTATATCCAGGCACTTCGCATGTAGTATTAACACGTTTGTCACAACAACTTCATGAAGTAGATGCAGTAATTTTCCATCTTTAACAGATGTAACTGAGGCACAGAAAGGTTAGGTAATTTGCCCAAGGTCATACAGTTTGGGACTATGGAACTCAGGCTGATCACTACTGTGCTTTACTGCCTTCCAGTGAACATAGAGAATTGGAAGCAGTAAGAAGCAAGTTGGAACAAGATGGAGGGCTATATGTACTCTCAAGACAGGACTAGTCTCTAATGATCTTCTCTCTGACACAGTCCAGGATTTATGATAATGGCTAAGGAGAAGATTTCTTAAACTGTAAAGAGAATACATGTCACTTGGGGAATCTTACTAAAATTCAGATTCTAATTCTGTAGTTTTGGAGTGGAGCCTGAGATTCTGCATTTCTAACTAAGAAGCTCCCAAGCAGTTACAATGCTGCTTCATTGTGGACTCCATTTTGAGTGGCAAGTGTTCAGGAGGTTCCATCCCAGAGATATTTCACATAGGACTCTGTTAGGCTCTCATCTAGAAATTTTAAGATTCTGTTTCCTTATTCGGGTACATAGTTACGAAGTTGCTGGGGTATAGAGGTTCTGAGGCTCTAGACACCAGTTCTCTATCCTAGTTCTTTATTAGAATCACCTGAGTAGTTGTAAAAACTACTATTGCTCAGACTGTGCTTCAGAACCAATAAGAATATCTGATGAGTGGGCCTGTGTATTAAAACAAAATTTGCAAGTGATTAGAATGCTCAGCCAAGGCTTCAGAACCACTGTAAGTAAACAAATTAATTAAACTCTTTTAGAACCATGCTCCTTTTCCTGTTAACCAAGTCTGTTGTCTGTTGAAATAAAAATTGTATTGCGAAAGTTCCCATGAATTGAAAATACTTTAAAATTGCCATAAAGACAAGACTAAATGTTAAGCAAATGAGGGCTTTCATAACTACAGTGTTTTAATTAAGCCTTGTGCTATTGGTAAGGTAGTGTTCATTTTTTAAGGACTAAGAGTAAAAATACCAATAATGCTTTTTTCTGTTGAGAATGTTTCTGAATTCTAGTTGTGTTTTCTTAACCCAATTTTTTCCTCTTTCCAACAGGGATTTTTTGCCAGGTGGTAGGAGAGATTATACAGTCCAAGTTCAGTTGAGGTGAGTTTGAAATTTTCTTGTTACTTTAATTTTATACTTGTAACTATATGTATATAGTCCTGAATTTGTAAATACATAAGCATGTTTGAGTACACTATTTAAGAGTATTTCTTTTTTTTCTTTAATGCAGACTTTGCCTGGCAGAGACGAGTTGCCCTCAAGAAGATAACTATCCCAATAGTCTCTGTATAAAAGTAAATGGGAAGCTGTTTCCTTTGCCTGTAAGTTGCTTTTTATTCACAGGCTTTTGTATGTAAGTTTATTATAAATACTGACAAGGCCTAGAAATAGTGATCACTTAGTACCAATGAACAGTCCCAGCATTAAATACTGTTTTCCACTAGAGAGATTCATGGCTCCTTGGCGAAGTGGCTGATTCCAGGTTTGGGGGAGATGGAAAAGATGAGCTTGAAGCGTCTTGTGCCAGGAAGTGAGGAAGCTGTGAAAGACTCTTCAGATCATATCGGATGGCATAGTAGCAGGGCGGGACCTGCATGTGTAGGGCAGCGTGTTGTAGTGGATGTCTGAATGAGCTGGGCCTCAGCCATGGATGAGATGATGAAAGTTAGAGGCTGCTGAGAGCGACTGGACATGGAGATTAAGGATTCTGAGCTTGAGCCTTGATGGTGCACACTTGGGGGATGGATGCAGTGATGTTTGATTGACAGCCTATTGTTTAAGCAGTGAAGTAGTATATGGGCTTCAGCACCTGGGAGATACACACACACACTCTCTCTCTCAGTGTGTATAGCCTGCTTCTGACCTGTTAGATAGCTCCAGACTCTTCAAATCCTGTTAGTCAAATCTTAATATAACAATTAATTGTTGAACAGGACTATGTATCTGTCTCCACTGAGGTTTGGACTAAGTTACTAATTTGGTACAGCTGTGTGGAAGTAAAGCCTTAATCACAATAGTAGTAGAGCATGGCCTGTTTTTCAAGCCCTACAGAGTGGATATGTATCTTAACTGAAGAAGTGCTGTGAGAACAGTGATTCCACCGTTACGTTAAGCTGCCATTTCAGTAAAGCAGATACCATGTGACTGTTGAGATAGAGATGGGGCAGCTGTTTAGCATCCCTGCTGGGCACAAGACTTGTCTCTGGAATAAGTATATGCGCAACAGCTGTGAGCAGGCTGTACCAGGGCCAAGTGGTTGTAGTTGAAGCCCAAAGTGAAGATGGTCAATGGCCAAGGCTGACCCTGCCAGTCGAAGATGTGACTTCTTGGTTGTCACGAGCCTCACTTCTCTCACGCGTAGCCTGTGGATTTAGAGACCTGAGAAATAACGTGTTTCATACATTTTATAGGGCTTGAGCAATACTGCACGACTGCCTACTCTTTCTGAAAGATGTCTGTGAGGCTGAAATCATGAAAGAGAGTTTTCTGGGGATGAAAGGGGAAATTTCAGAGGCTGAGCAGTTATGGTGGGGAGGAATGCTTACATGGCCTTGTGCATGTTCAAACCCCAGTGGGACATTTTGTCTCTTGGGTTTCTGGCCATAAGCAACAACAGATCTCAGGAGCTGTCTTTTATCTGGCTGGATCATATAACGATCTAAACCAAGGGAAGAAGCAGCCTTACTTGGAGCTGAAGGCTGCCACTGGGTGGCCAGATGAGATGTGTAGCAAAGGAAACCTGGGGTTTTGGAATGATAGCACATTTTCCATTGCTTTTCATATCCAATTTTCTCTGTCGATGATGGGCTAAGATTTCTTTTGACCTTTGACTTTTATTGCTATTTAACTCTCTCATTCTCCTTAGAAATATCTAATTATGATGATCTTCTTGCTGTCTATAGACCCACCTTGAAGATCTATCCAGTATTATATGTGCCAGTGCTGGGGGGTCGTGTCTGAAATGTGTGAGGCTCTACCTAAACTCTGGCATTGCTTCAGAAAATATGATAGTGACAGATGTGTATACACACGTTCCACACAATTTTCCAGGTGGACCAGTATTTTTGCTATAATATTTTCATCTGTGAGATCTGCAGCACCACTATGGATAGCTCTGAATTTGTCATTCTTCCAGGACTTTTGAGAGAGAAGAAATTAGGCAGTTGAGCACTTCCTCTGGGACATTGTTACTCAGTCACTGCTGCTTTCTTACCAAAAGCACTAACTAACCGTTGAGTACTTATACTAGGCTGTTTGTGAACACATCAGCTACTACGTGAAACACCCTTTGTCTGATGAGTCTTGCACTCACCTCTGGAGCCAGAGTCCTGCAGTGGCTCCAGGAGCACTTGTGAGGGAGGTGAAGAAAGGTGAGCATTAGGACAAAGGATTTCAAAACATATTTCACAAACAGAAGGCAATGGGGTGATGATGGGGGCAAGGGTGAGCTTGCCTGACCCTAATAGGACCATCCCAAAGACCAGATGACAGTCTTTCCCAGGTTTTTCGTCTTCAGCCCTGTGAACTCCTGTGGAACAGTTGACATAAATTTACATGCAACTGATGAAAAACTGCTGAGACCTCCCCTTGATCCACAATTGCTGTTGTTTGGGATAATGTAATATGGAGCCTTTACTAGCATGAAGCAGATTTATGAGAATCATGTGAGTGTACTGCTGCCTGAGAAGAAGTGAGCTCTTCACCACCATGGAGATCTTCAGGGACTTTGTTCCAATTGTAAGAAGCATCAACAGGCCACAAAGCAATTCGACATGTGGTCCTTGCCCATGATCCTGGTTTATCATACAACAGATCCTGGAGGAGTAAGTCATGGGATTTCCCATTAGAGCTCTGAATAAATTCGAATTTGTGTCTGGGAACAAGTGTCTACGTGTATGACCTTATTGTAGTATGCAGTCATTATGGATCCATGATGAACAAAGAGTAAACTGAATGGGAAATGGTGTTACCTTGATAATACAATATAATAGCAATGTGTCCCTGGATTCTTAAGGGTCAAATAGTGATGAAAGCAGTTTATGTGCTGTTTTACCCACATCAAGATGCTGAGTTTTATAAGACATCTTTATCCCTTGATTTTTCCAGTCCCTTGATACAGAGATGACAGTAAGCAGTTCATAGCAGGACTTGTAGAACGATAAGTGCAGAGTGGACAGACACAAGTGAAACTGCCTCTGAGAATCTTCCCCACACCTCCACCTTTGACTCAAGCACTGCAAGCATACACACTGACAGCCAAATGAGAAAATTACATGCTTTTAAGGGTAGAAGAGAGAAAAATTCTTTGCTTGGAGAGTTATTTTGAGAGGCTGAATTATTTTTCCTTTTAAACAGATTTTGAGAAATTTATGTAAACCTGTGGAGCTGTAAGGTTGGGGTGTGGAGGTGGGTTGACATGGGGTAGTATTTCTTGGAAAGATTCCAAAGAGTGGAGAGAATGTGTGCTTACAGTTCAGCTGAAAAAGATCTCCTAAGTATTTCCTCTCGGTGCAGCAGGAGACTTATTAGTACTAGTGCCATTATCTCAATGTATTCTCTGAGTTTGTGGATTTCTTTTTGCTGATGTATTATTTTTTTCCTGCATATATTAGTTACACCGACGGTCTGCCTCACAGTAAATCTGGCCTGAAGTAAAGTCAATATATTCTTCTTTTGAAACACACACACACACCAATTTGAAGAGATTCCCTTGGCCTAAGATGGGATAATATTGGCATCTAAAAAAAAGTGGACTCAAAATTATCAAATATGTAAATGAGTTTATAATTATGCTAAAATAAACCTTTGGAGGTTACATCAACTCATTACTCTAAAAACTGGTTAAGGGAGAGAATCATTGATTTCAGAGTAACAAATGTTGCTGTGGTCAAGTTCTTTATGGAAAGATTTCAACTAATAGAAGCAAAAGGAAGAATGGATTTAAAAACTTCTTTTGTAATCCGTAATCATATAATGGATCTTGGTAACCATCATCAATGGATACTAAAACCATTAGGTCAAAGCTGGATGCGGAACTTTATAGTGGAAGGATCAGGCCTACATCAGCTGAACTGATCAACCTTTACATCACTGAAAATGGGGCAAACAGACATTCTGTGCCTCATGATGTGGTACAACAGGAAGAACATAACATTCCTTATGTAGTTTTTGTGCCTGAAAATTTGAACCTGAGTTTGGTCAAGCCTGTACAACTAATTACCAGCTTAAAACATGGGAGTATCATACTTTCATACTGTGAGGAAGCAGTCTGTCTAATACAGAAGAAGAGGTCATTCTTCAGGTCAGAAGCCCTGGGGTCTCCAACGACAGCATTGGAAAAGGAGTAGACTTGGAGGCAGGGGGTGGGAGAGCATAAAAATTATTCTTTAATATAGAATAAAGGAGACTTCAGAAACAACTGAGCACACTGTGAGGGTCAAGTTTGGATTCCGATTCAAACTGTAAAAGGACATCATATATACCAAACTATGTATGGATAAAGTAATGTGTCTGGGATACCTTATATAATAATCTGAGATGGGGGCAAAGACTGCTTATAAGTAAATTATTGAATTGGATGATAGGTATATGGGAATTTGTTATACTTTTTTCCCTATTTTTCTATAGGTTTGAAAGTTTCAGTAATAAAAAGATAAAAGACATCTCTGAGGCGGTTGAGAAATTGGAATATAAAGTAGATATTAGATAATTTTTTTAAGTTATGGTTAAATTAAGATCGTGATACTGTTTTTTTTTTTTTAAGGTCTTTTAAAGATGCATATAAAAGTATGGGTCAAATGGCATGTCTAGAACTTGCATTTAAATACTCGGGCAAAAATAAATGTGTGTATGTGTGGGGTATGTATTTTGGGGTGGGCTCGGGTTGGGCCAGAGGCAAATGAAACAAGTTTGTCAACACGTTGGTTATTGAAGTGGTTTGGTGGGTACTTTACTGTTCTTTCTACTCTTGTGTATGTTTGAAAATTTTTATAATACAAAGTAAAACAGTAAATATGTTGGTAGTACTAAAGTAGTAATGGTAATTAGAAAATTAGGGGGAAAATGTTAAAGGAGCAACACTGTCATCTTTTGTCAGAATTACAAGTAGATGAGATGTTGTCAGAGCATGGAACAGAAAAGGTTCTTTAGGTATATATCTTTTATTGAAGTGTTAGGTTGAGACTGATGAAAAAAATCTTTCAATGACTCTTCAGCAGCCTTTATTTAGAAAGCTTTAGATTTACTCCAAAGGTCTCCTGTCAGACGAACTTAATTTTATTTTTGCTTTAGATACGGAAAATTGTTAGAAATGTGTGAAGGCTCAGCTTTTACGGTTGACCCTTGAACAACATGGGTTTGAACTGCTCGGGTCCAAATACTGCGTTATTTTCAGTAGTGAATACTACAGTATTGCATGTGCCTCAGGTACAGAGGAACTGAATATTCAGAGGGCTGACTGTAAGTTATACTTGGATTTTCAACTGTGTGGTGGGTGAGTGCCCGAGCCCCCGAGTTGTTTAAGGGTCAACTGTATATCCTGTTCTCAATAATCAGGTAACTGATGGTTGACTGGAGGTGATACTCTTGGTCAGAGGGAGAATATAAGTATACAGATAACTCAGAATTACCAATGAAATTAAACTAGTCATGTGGGGTAGAGAATAGATTTAAAATGTTTCGGTGAATAATACTAGTACCATATTTGGTTTTTAATTTGCTAACACCTCATTCATTCATTCATTCATTCATTCATTCATTTATTTAACATCTTTACTGGGGTATAATTGCTTTACAATGGTGTGTTAGTTTCTGCCCCATAACAAAGTGAATCAGTTATACATATACATATGTTCCCATATGTCTTCCCTCTTGCGTCTCCCTCCCTCCCACCCTCCCTATCCCACCCCTCCAGGCTGCCACAAAGCACCGAGCCAATATCCCTGTGCCATGCGGCTGCTGCCCACTAGCTATCTACTTTACCACGTTTGTTAGTGTGTATATGTCCATGACTCTCTCTCGCCCTGTCACAGCTCACCCTTCCCCCTCCCCATATCCTCAAGTCCGTTCTCCAGTAGGTCTGCGTCTTTATTCCTGTCTTACCCCTAGGTTCTTCATGACTTTTTTTTTTTCTTAAATTCCGTATATATGTGTTAGCATACGGTATTTGTCTTTTTCTTTCTGACTTACTTCACTCTGTATGACAGACTCTAGGTCTATCCATCTCATTACAGATAGCTCAATTTCGTTTCTTTTTAAGGCTGAGTAATATTCCATTGTATATATGTGCCACATCTTCTTTATCCATTCATCCGATGATGGGCACTTAGGTTGTTTCCATCTCCGGGCTATTGTAAATAGAGCTGCAATGAACATTTTGGTACATGACTCTTTTTGAATTTTGGTTTTCTCAGGGTATATGCCCAGTAGTGGGATTGCTGGGTCATATGGTAATTCTATTTGTAGTTTTTTAAGGAACCTGCATACTGTTCTCCATAGTGGCTGAACCAATTCACATTCCCACCAGCAGTGCAAGAGTGTTCCCTTTTCTCCACACCCTCTCCAGCATTTATTGTTTCTAGATTTTTTTTTTTTTTTTTTTAGTTTTTTTTTTTTTTTAGACTTTTTGATGATGGCCATTCTGACTGGTGTGAGATGATATCTCATTGTAGTTTTGATTTGCATTTCTCTAATGATTAATGATGTTGAGCATTCTTTCATGTGTTTGTTGGCATTCTGTATATCTTCTTTGGAGAAATGTCTATTTAGGTCTTCTGCCCATTTTTGGATTGGGTTGTTTGTTTTTTTGTTATTGAGCTGCATGAGCTGCTTGTAAATTTTGGAGATTAATCCTTTGTCAGTTGCTTCATTTGCAAATATTTTCTCCCATTCTGAGGGTTGTCTTTTGGTCTTGTTTATGGTTTCCTTTGCTGTGCAAAAGCTTTTAAGTTTCATTAGGTCCCATTTGTTTATTTTTGTTTTTATTTCCATTTGTCTAGGAGGTGGGTCAGAAAGGATCTTGCTGTGATTTACGTCATAGAGTGTTCTGCCTGTGTTTTCCTCTAAGAGTTTGATAGTTTCTGGCCTTACATTTAGGTCTTTAATCCATTTTGAGCTTATTTTTGTGTATGGTGTTAGGGAGTGATCTAATCTCATACTTTTACACGTACCTGTCCGGTTTTCCCAGCACCATTTATTTAAGAGGCTGTCCTTTCTCCACTGTACATTCCTGCCACCTTTATCAAAGATAAGGTGTCCATATGTGCGTGGGTTTATCTCTGGGCTTTCTGTCCTGTTCCATTGATCTATCTTTCTGTTTTTATGCCAGTACCATACTGCCTTGATTAATGTAGCTTTGTAGTATAGTCTGAAGTCAGGGAGCCTGATTCCTCCAGCTCCGTTTTTCGTTCTCAAGATTGCTTTGGCTATTCAGGGTCTTTTGTGTTTCCATACAAATTGCGAAATTTTTTGTTCTAGTTCTGTGAAAAATGCCAGTGGTAGTTTGATAGGGATTGCATTGAATCT